>NW_009228229.1:5073-14321 GCF_000690835.1 Fulmarus glacialis | reverse complement strand
TCTGCCGAGGCTTTGCAGGGTGCGGGAGTGGCCTCGTCTCCCCCGGAAGAGGCCCAGAGAGCTGCAAAGGCCAGCGAGGGCCAAGGGCTGGCACTTTCCCTCTGCAGGAACGTGGCCGGCTGGAGGTCATCTAAGACTATGTGCTGGGAGCACGTGATCCCACCCAGAGCTGGGGCATCGTACCAAGGGGTGCAGCACAGGGCCAGGGAGGCGAGGCTCAAGCCTGAGCAGAAGACGTGAGCCATGGTACCCAAGGAAATGCAGCTCCTGCAGCAGGGCACCAAAATTTCTTGGGAGCTCAGCGCTCCAGCAGACACCTAAACACGGGGCCGGTTTTTCCCAGAGCTCAGCACATCAGACACCGGGCTCTTTGGAAAACCTGACTCACAATGTTACAAGCAACGTCAGCAGCTCGAACCCTGTTATTTATCTGTAGGACAACAATGTCTACAGGCCCCAGGCGTGGCGTAGCATTGCTCCGTCCAGGCACTGCGCAATCCCGCTGGCTGTGAGCAGTAGCTCCAGGAGAGCTGTCCTGGCATCGGCAACCACCGTCAGCTTCTCGGGATGCTCTTGAGCAGACACGGCTTCCCGCCGGCCACAAGCCATGCCATTTCTCTTTTCTGATCAACCACATCACTGCAGAGAATATTTAGATTTGAAACCACAGCGCCAGCCTCCAGCGGCTTTGTTGTTGTTGAGGTGGCATCCCAAGCACATATCACTCGGCTTAATTTCACCCCGTGCAGACTTAACCCCACTGGGTTTGCGTCACAGGTGAGACAGACACAGGTAACCAGCATCTCTTTCTGTGGGTGATGTATGTGCTCCTAATCCTCCATCAGCCTTCGGGGAAGAAGCTGCCGCTCCCTCCGAGCTCATGTTTTGCATCAGGGATTTTTCCCGACATGCACCGTGGGTAGGCAGTGTGGCATTTCCGCCTTCTTGCTCTCCAAGACCTCCTGAAAAGATCCATCTGTGACTTCTTCCATGCACAGACATTCAGGGGATGTAGTAAAATAAAGCTCATGCCGATGGGGAAACAGCCAGAATCCAGCCGGCATCAGTTTCACCATAAAAGGGACATGGAACAAAACTGGGAGGCTCCTCAACCTTCTGGCCAGCACAGGGAGAGAAGAGGGAACCCATGGGCAGCCTCTCCCAGTGGGGGACAGACACTGCTCAGTGACCTGCATCAGTGATCCCATGGTTTTAAAAAGCCCCATGCAGAAGGAAGCACTCTCTGCCAGCTGCAAGGAAGGATGTTTTGAAACGCAAAGGAAGAGGGGGCTTCCTCGAGCAACGGAAAGAGAGGTTGAAGGCGGGTCTGGCAGATGGAGAACCAGTGTAGCACATCAAGATCTAGACTTACTTCTCCTTTTTTTGCCCAACTTTCCTTGTGACCTTGGGCAACCTGCCGTAATCTTCTTCAGAAGCATGAACTGGAAGGGCCAGAGCTCAGCACCCTGGCAGACAGGCCGCATGCCCACCTGGTCCCTGTCGGCCACGCTGGGGACGGCACCACATCACAGGGACATGGAGAGGAGCCCTGGCTAGAGCAGAGCCACAGGCAGAGACACCTTTTGTTTGTAACGCTTCACAAAACAAGAAACATCCTGGCCTCCCAGAACGTGTTGCCACCCAGAGGACTGTAGTCAGCTCCAAAAAGGCCTAAGAGCCTTCTTCCAGAAATTAAACTGTTCTTCGCCATCCTCCCAATCCTAGAGTACAAAACAAAAGAGGGGATGGGTACCACTGCTGCAAGACGTTCCAAGTCTTCCCAACCATCTGGCCCACAGCAAAGTAGACCAGAAGAGGAAAAACCCTTGCTGAACCATAACAAATGTCATAGCATGCTCCTTCTGATTCGGACCCAGTCTTGCAGCCCTTCTGCCAAAATTACGTAGCAGGAACACATGGGTTTCCATGGAAAGGAGGAACGGTTCCCGCAGATACACGATAAGACGTACCTGTACACTTTTGGTAGGTGTATCCGTAGTAACCTGTTAGCCAGAAACACGTGCTTCAACAAGATGTCTGAAGAAACAGGCCTGCAATTTAACTTTTGGCAGAGAATTAGCAATAGGATAGGTCCTTGTTTCAAACCTACGCCTCTAAGACGGTCCTTGGAGATTTATTACCAAATGTTAAACTATTAGCTCAAGCTAAACAATAGAATCAGGAAAGCAATTTGAAGACTTATTTGTTATATAAATACTCAAGTTTCAGAATACACAGTTGAGAACAGATGCATCTCTAAGGGCTACAGCACATGGGTAGAAATACCGAGTCAGTATGAGCTGTACGCTGCATGCCACCATCAGCCCGCTCGCATTTGCCTTGCGCGCGTCCCAATCTCATATGAGCAGGAGTGTGAGAATAAGCCTTAACTATCAGATGGAGATTTTTGGCTTGTGTGTTCGGGGGCAGCGGGGTTGCCCACCCAACTTCATCTCGCTGCAGCACATGGATGTTTGGATTCTGCCTTTGCATCACAAACAGGAATGGCTCTGAGCTCATTCATGCTAAAAGCAACAGGGGATTTTTGGTATTATCACAACATAAATGACCGACCTGACCATAACATTATCAGCGCCTGTGTGTGGTCTGTGGTCTGTTGCTCTTCCACACTCATGCTCCCTGTGGTTTCTGGGCACACAGCAGTAGTCTGCCTGCTACAGACTGTAAACCAAAATACAGGTTGGGAAATCAAAAAGGTGGGAGAGGATCCATGCATGCGTAGATACAAGATTTCACAAGGAGCAAAAGAGAAATGCTTGGACAGATCTGCATCCAGTTGAGGTCAGCTAACATTTGTGGATGAATCAGTACAAAAGAAGTAAATGAATAGGAAAATAATAATTTCCTTTCCTTCAGAAATAGCAGGCACGGGAAGTACACATGCTCTCATGTTTATATTTTCAAATAAATATCAGATGAAATGACATCAAAGAAGAGACAGAAAAAGCCTGGGAAAGTCCTTTTTTTAGTTTTTCCTTTGCTTTCCTTTGCATAATGGCAAAGTTTTGCGTTATTTCTACATTTGCATTTTCAGTGGTACCTGAAATTCGGAGTACATCACTACAAAGTATTCAGCAACTGGGCAGGAAAATATTTGCATGGGTTAAAACCACAGGTTACTTCAAATGAAAGTCTGTTACCTCCTTAGAAAGACTTCACCAAGAGGAAAAAAGTAACAGAACCCAGTGCATAGGAATTACTTTCCCCAGTAAGAGCACAAAAATATTTTTTTTTTAAATTGTTTTTCCTTACATAATCCATCCCCTGTCTTCCTGCATGTAGATCACTTTCTACACTACTGGACCTGGTGGCACCTTTCAAAGGAACACTTTAAAACAGTGAAGGACCTATCAAATTTAATGGGCTTGGTGCAAGCAAAGACAATGTTATTTGCTTCTACATTGCTCCTTTATTTCTCTTCAGTTTCCGATTCAGCCTTGGGTGGCTTCCATTTCTTTTTGCTCCAATTTAATATATTCCTGAGTACCATTTTGACTCTATTCCTTTAAAGGCAGCTTGTATGGATTCGGTGACCCCCTCTCCACCGATGGGCTGAGGGAAGGAGCAGAGCCTTCTGGCTGAGAAGGATCCGGCCTTGGGGATGGCAGGCAGTGAATCAGAGGTGGGCTCATTCCCAGCATTTCGCACCGAGCAGCAGCTGCTGGAAAGTTTCTGTTTCACAAACTTGTCTCTCAGGGATGCTCCAATCCCACCAGGTCTTAGGGTTAATGCTGAGAAACCCCATTTCGGCACCAAGAGGCATGATACAAACACCTCGTGGATAGTTAAGGTTGTGACATACGCTACCAGAAACCAGAGATAATCTGAATTCCTCCACTCTGCTCAACCTCAGTCCGATAGCCAGCATGCATTAAGCCCTCACACTGACAACCGGCAGAAAGGATGGGTACAAAAATGGTAGCGCTGGTGATAAAGTCCCACAAGTCAGGTCTTGCGTGTAGAGATCTGGCACTGCACGGGAGGCAGGAGCAGCTTGAAGTAAATATCCAGTAAATATCTTGCTCCCTATATGGTCTTCTCCCCAGCGCACCTGGTTAGGGACCAATCTGTGAAAAATAGCTTTAAAGGACTCATACCCCAAACTAGCCTCTATCCTGAAAACTAAAACCAAACTCTCCCCAGGTTCACTTTTTGAAGAGCAGAAGAGGGGATGGGTCAGGGCCCGTGGCCCGCAGTCCCACAGGCTTTTTCCTGGAGAGTCCTTCTCCCTGCCAGGCTGGGGAGGCGTCCATACTGACTGCAGCCTGCCCACACGCCGCAGGCTGTGATCCTTCTGTCAAAGGATCCCTCTTCGCTGTGTTTGCTCCCCAGCCAGCGCTGAAGCACTATCAGCTTCTTCGCATCCATCAGACGGCAGAGGTATTACTACCTTTAAAACAGTGAGCACAACCTCTGTGCAAGATTACAGCCACGGCAGTTCAACCTGGCTCAGCCGGAGCAAGGTCTGAGCAAAGCAAGCAGCCTTCCAGCAGCAGCCCCAAGAATCAGAGTAACTCATCTCTAGGGAAACCCTAATTAATATACCAGCTCCTTTTAAATCACGGTGCAGACTCATTTTGCTTTTAGGAAGCAGCCGAAATGTGCATATGTCTCAAACTATTTCAAGGGAGCTTTTGCTGAGTAATTCTTCCTCAAATTAGTTTGCAGCAAGGTGGCTCAGTTGGGCCTCCCACATCATGTAATAGCGTGCGCTGATACCCTTTGTCAAACAGCACTTTGTTTTTAAAGAAAGAGAGAAAGGGAGAAGATCACTCTAATTTTTCTAAGATACATTTGTTGTAAGTGTTTTCAGCAGTGTAGGAAGCTAACTTCAGAAAGGCAGGTTGGGTGATTCAACTGAGCCAAGCATCTTGGTAGTCACTGGTTTCCCCTTCGCTCTTGTCACTTCCTCTTTTGGTGGCATTCATTCGTTTTAAAAGTGTAGCATAATGCCTATTTTTAAAGGTAAAAACCACACAGATTTGTGGTTTTCTTTCTCTTTCTTGAAACCAAAGCAGCTTCCAGTGGGTACTGGAGTTGGAGAAGCCAGCTGGACCTGGGGGAAGAGAAGCACCTTCAGGTGACCTGAACACCCTGAAATGAGAGGTGCAACTTGCCTGCATGCACAGCGCTTCTCCGGCTCATCGGAGAGAAGCACAAGAGTAAGAGTGAGATGAAAAGGCAGTGGAAAGGGCAATACTAAACAAATATCCTTGAACCAGCCTGCTTCAGGGTTTAATGCACAGCATCCAAGGCAGGGCAGCTGGTGTATGGGTTAGAGGCTGCAGGGTCTGAGCCCTGTCCTTCTCATGCAGGAGCTCCACTGAGCCTTTTAATGCCTGGCAAGGCCCATGCTGGCACCTCACACTCAGCCTATTCCTCCTCCTCCTCCCTGCACCCATCTGTGTGTCATGCCAGTCTCCTGCCCTCGAGCAGAGGCTCACCAGCAGCCAAGCACTGCAAATGGGACTGACTCAACAGATCTGCGGGAATTGCTCTGCACACCCACACGAGAAGACGGCGAGGTTCATTCCATTGCCAAATCCCATCTCTCGCTGTCCTCAGCTCAGCACCTCGCTCATCTCCACGGCGCGAATAAGGAGGCGCCTCTCGTGAGTCAGCAGCCATCACCTCCAGCCCTGGCACGGCAACACGAGCTGTGAGGGAGGATTTGCCACCTCTGATCAAGGCTGTAAGCTCCTACTTGCGGCCCGTGTTCTTTCTTGGACAGCCAATGCTCTTTCTAAGAGGGGGAGTAAAAAAAACTTCCCATGGAAGAAAGGAGGAAGGGAGAAGCCTCAGGGCGAGCTGGTGGGTTGAAGCAGGACCCAAAGGGAGCTCCCAGCAGCCCTGGTCCAGGGGCAGCTCCCGTGCCAGGCAAAGAGCCGGCCGGTGTGGGGGGACAGCACTCCCTCCTCCCACGCCGTGCAGGGAGCCAGGGCTCCCGGAGAAACAGCGGGCCCACATGGGGCTTGCTTGGCTGCTACTAAAGCAAATCAGAAAGAAAAGCAGATAGGAGCTGCCTGCAATGCTTTGGTTCCCAGGTTTGCTTTGGGTTTTCGCTTCACGTTGCAGATGCCCGGCTCCTCTCCCCTGCACGCCTCCCTGGTGCCGCTGTCCTCGCTGCGGCTGCGGCCCCACGTTTCTCTTCCCTCTCCAGTTACGCAATCAGCAAAGCTCTTGTTAGAGTGTGAGAACAGCTATTGTCTGCCGAACTACCCGGATGTATCAGATGCAACAATTAAATATTTTGAAAGACCTGATCCTGTTTCTGTGTAAATGTGGTTTAGATAAGAGCAGTTTTCACCACCTCCGGAGGTCAGCAGAACATTTATGGAAATAATTCCTCAAGTCAGGGTGAAGTCCTCTGGCCTTGTTTTGACCAGCGGCTCCTGTAAATCACATTATGCATGTCCAGAGAGAGATGTGGTGTCCTTCAACACCCTACAAACACCATCCATGTCAGAAACGGTGGAGGGATGAGCTGGGTTTCCCACCGGGCTTCCTCTTGCCTTTCCTGCTGCTGCCAGATCCTGCTCCTCCCCCTCTGCCGCGCTGCGAGTGTTTCAGCACAGCCTCACATGCATGTTAGAGCCACTGAAAGGGCTGGCGAGGGGAATCGGGCCCTGATCACTGTTTCAAGGCAGATCTGCATCTGGAGCAGCATATTGAATTGCAGCCTCTCTACCTGCCACATTCGCACTCGCGTTTGCAGATGTGTGTTTTCAGAGGAAAGTTCATCCTCAAGCCAGAAATTCATTAAGGCAGTGTCGAGCTAGTTAGGATGATAGCAGTCTGCTTTTGCCAGCTCATCCTCTCCCTCAGATGCAGTCAGGCATGAAAAGTTTTGATTTGAATTCAGTCAGCAAGCGGGATATTTTTCTGCAGTGATTATCATTACCTTTCATCAAAGTGTGCTTCAAAAGTTTGTATACCGGGCAGCTGCTGAAAGAGAAACCCCTTGACATATGACTTTTAAGTACAAGACAGACTCCAACCACAACATCTTCTGCTAGTTGGAAAGGACTCCAGGAGCCTCCCACCTGAAGGTTAATTGCAGGCGTGCAAGGAGACCACTGGTGCCTGATCAGTTACTTGCAGAGGGAAATTCCAGCATTTTCCCCTCCTTTCCTCCTGCTAAAACCTAATTGTGAAAGCCTCACCAAGAACACCAGGTAGAAGGAAAAATGTTAGCTTCAGCTGTGGTAGTTCCCAAGTGTTTTGGAGTCAGAGAAGCTCAGAGATCAACCCCAGAAATTATACATCTGATAACTAGAAACTACAGATTCCCTGCTCTCCAGCAACAGAATCACTGCTTTCATCACATACGAGATAAGCAGCTCTCTGAGCCGTGAAATGTCTTGTTTGATGCTGAAACAAGGAGTCACCCTAATACGTAAAGATCACGGGCAAGAGTTGAGATGGCCTTGGCTGGCATTTCCCATAGCCTTTTCACACAGCCCATGGAAATCCAAACATAGACGCCAGTGTTGCTTCCCATCAGACACAACTGATTGTTGTCATTCTGCAACTTAAAATACCTGAGAGCTCAGGGTCCACTTTAACCACAACAGGCACTTGAAGATTTGCTGCCCTTTCCCTCCTTCACCATTTAGAAATACCATTGGGCACCTTCCCATTGCTGGGGATACAAGCAGCCTCTCTTCTTTCCAGCCCAAAACTACTTGGGGTTTGTTTCACCGCTACACACCGCAGCCCGCTCTCACTCTGGAGTCACGGATGGACAAGACTTCCACATCTTGCTGTGTCAGCTCAACAGTTTAGCATCCCAACATGCCCATAACCTGCTTTCCTCCTTAGTGTACTGCAGCCACAATGCGCTCATTCGAAGAGTTTAAATAGGTAAACGGGGCTCCTTTCATCTCCAGTGGGTTACAGATAGCAAGCGGTTTTGCTGGCAGATCGAGTCAGGGCTTCATGTTGTCTTCCTGCCCAGTAGCTTGCCCTGTGCACTTGCGCTGAGGGCAAACCCTCAAACCACTCGAGCCAGCTGCTTGCTCTAGGCAGGGGGATTGGGCCTGGGGAATGCTCACAGGGATCCTGCCACGACACACCGGAGAGGGCTGTCACTCTTGCAGCTGCCTCCCTCTGGCACAGAAGCAGTAACCAGCAGGCAGGCAATGGTAACATCTTCCTTTAGCACAGCTGGTTTAGAGTGAACTGAGCAAGCAATATTGCTTAGCCAGGTATTTAAAGAAAAAAAAAAAAAGCCTTCTCTGAAGAAGCAATCAATTTATACTCCAGCCGTTGCTGGACAATTACAGCTTAATTTTGAGGTTGTTAATTTTGAGGTTATAGACTCTTTTGTGCAAGATTCAGGTGGGAAGTTCACTTCTAACACGATAACAGCTTTCAGCTATGATGCGGTATTTTATCTAAGCTAGGCAAGGCATTGATAGATATCTAAGAGGACGGAGCTTTTGGCAAGCAGAATTTCTCTTTTTCCACTGGTGCAACAGAAACTGTATTTTTAAATACTGTCTAACATCGACCAAACTGAACAGGCATCTCAGACCACAATCTTGAGGCACACAAAGAATAGATGAGCCCTCGTTCCAAGATTTGCAGAACAATGTTCAGCATGTTGCAGTTACCCAGGAACAGGCCACTTCACAACACTGACTGTATGTAAAAAGGCCTTTGGGTGGAAATGAATGGACATAAATCAGACATCAGAAATGTGAATGTGGGTAAAAAAAAGCGCGTGTTCAGAAGGGATGAGGAGGATCATCACAACATCTTAGGTCAATTTTAGGCATCTAACTTAGGTGCTTATACCAGTCCTAGGTAATCAGCAGAGTATCCAGAAGGTGACTCAGATCCCCAGAGCCCAAGTCTGGGCTGTGCCTCCCCAGGCTGTGCCTGCGCCCCTGGCACAGCAGCCACCTCAGGTGCCGGCGGTTCTGCAGAGTGAGGAGCTCCCACCCCCTAGAAGGGCATCAAATCAAACCAAGGCTGCAGGGGACAACAGGCAAATACATAGCACCCAGGCCCAAAGAGCTTGCCATATAAGTAGACTAGCGGTTGCAAAAATAAAAGGTGCTTACAGCACCTTACAGTGGAGAATCTGAAAGCAGAACCTGGAGGTACTGAAACCCTGGTCTCTGCTCAGACGCCCTCCCTGGGGTACCACTGGGAGATGTCCTGCTCTGCACCTCCACCCACCCTTACTTTGCTGACTGGGGACCTCTCCAAAGACGTGCCAC
>NW_009228229.1:0-5032 GCF_000690835.1 Fulmarus glacialis | reverse complement strand
AGCTACTAGACTCGAAAGCAGCTCCCAGCCGGTTTTGCCTTCCCTGCCAAAGCACAAACGTTCTCTGCGTGCCACAAGCTGGAACAAACACTTAAATGCGGGCAGCTTCAGAGGACCACCAGCTACCTGGCACGACACATCTTCCAGAGAGAGGTGTCTAGAGATGGAGCTCTACCCGGGCCAGCATATGCTTCCTCCCAGCTTACAGGAGCCACTTTTTGGAAGAAGGTGAGACTGAGCTATACCTTCAGCCAGCCACCAGTCTCAGCTCCTCTCCAGGATGCACATGTACCTATCCCAATTTAAGAAACGGATATCAGACGTTGGACTGCAGCCAGAAAAGCATGCCGAAGAGCCTTCTTTTCAGGAATAAACATTATTCTCTCCAGGCCATGAGCTGGATTTAAGCCACCCAGTTACAAGGGAGAGATTCATTATCAATGCCCAAATTACCTACTGGCCTGTGCAAGTTTTTTTTCATCTCAGCTATGTACACATACACACACACACACAATCACAGCTCGTTTCCGCCACTCCCAGCAGCACCTGCAAGCGTAGTTCACAGGCAGCAGTCACAAGTGGTGCTCACAGCACCCACAAGCTGATCAGTGATCGCCACTGTCAAGCGTGGCATGCAAAGGTGCAACCCCACGGTCTCTGCCCCTCAATGAGCCACAGGCCAGACACCGCCACACTCTGCAGGGAGGCCGTTTCAGAGACGTCGGTGCAGATGGTCAACTGGCCACCTCCTGAGCCGGACACAGCACCCACTGTCAGCTGGCTGTGGGAGGCTCTGCGTGGATCCGCAGTGTGAAAGAGAGGAGCAGAAGGGTGCTTGCACTATCTGACCCAGAGACTTGACACTGTGAGGCAAGAAGGGCTTTCCTGCCATAGCAAAGCTGGTTAATGCATGGAGGGCAATCCTGCCACAGGAAAAACCCTAGCAGAGATGCAACAAAGGGCTCAGCATTTGGTATCGCCATGGTCGTCCTTGAGCCAGGAGGCAAACTGTTATCCTGAATATCCTGGACCGTCTAAACACTAGGAGAATGTGAAGAGTGTGGAAATGCCACAGACCTGCCGGGTCCCTCCCATGGTGGCGGGAAGGAAACAGTGGGGGAACAGTGCACTGATTTGTAACAAGTCAGCTTAGTTCCCCGACAAGCTGCTTAAACAGCGGGAGCTTCCCTGGAGCACATGCTGGGCCTCCGAGTGTATATGAAGCAAAAGCCATTTCCCATGTCATTCGGGACCATGTTTCTGCTGCTGTTGTAAAACGACAAGGACCGGCAGGAGTCAACGGAGATCTGCTGTTTCACATCAGCTGGAAGAGCACACTTGAGTTACTACAGTGCTGTTTTTCTCACATGACTACTCTATATGATAAAACTTCTAATTAACTACATAGTTAATCCGATGGGAAGACTCTTCTGCTAATTATTTCTATACCTTTAGGCAACAGAATAAAATCAATATGTAGCAAGAAAATGATCGTTAAAAAACCTTGGCAACTTGTGCTGTAGGTAAATTAACAGCGTGGCGGTGGATGGGAATGCCTTCGCAAATCAGGGTGCCGGTGAAACTGGGCTTCAGATGTGTGTCACCCACCAAAGCCACCCCTCCTTCCTTCGGTACAGCCTCGCAGCTCCCTGCAGCGGGGTCCTACAGCCCCCTCCTTCACAGCTGCTCTGGGCAAACTACTCAAAGCAGAGTAGGCTTTTTCTTGTATTGAAGAGAAAAGTCTGCACTAACAGTTACTTGCTTTAACTCTACTGGAACAGCCAAAAGGAGGGAAAATGACCTCAGCAGCCATGCAGCTAACGTTACTGGCGTAACATTGCTTGTTATTTCTCACGGGGAAATAAGTTTTTGGATTCAGTCACTCTGGTATAAAACCAGGGCGCACTGTGGTGTAAGTCTATGACCCCTCATTAATAGTACCTTCTCCCACATGCAAGGAAAGACCAGATCTAAGGATTTAAACCTAAGGGATTTGTCATTTTGGACCCTCTGTTTTGCTGTGCCCACTTTCATCGTCCTTGAGAGGATCTGCGTTTCCAAAAGCCGCTGAAGGTTTGGTTAAAGTTGGGCACCCAAAATCTGAGCCAACCTAAGAGTTACGTACGTCTGAAAGCCTTAGTACGTTAACTTTGTCGGCCGCGGAGTTATTTTCATTGATCTGAAAGCGAGATAACGATTTACAAAACAAAACCACAACCACTTGTTAGCTGTAAGCGTCTTCATATACACTGTATTAATTCAAACGTGAATTAGACCGATTAGACATGGAAATGCAGCCGAAGCGTTCAGTGCTGGCGAAGCGGCGTTCCCTTCCAGACTCCTCGCATCAAGTCCCGTCCTGCCACGTTCCCATGCCAAGCTGGCAAGGGCCCGCGCCCCGCCAGGAGATAAAGCCGGCTGCCGCGCGAGAAGGCGCATGCAGAAGGCATGTCTAGCGAGTACGCTCTCATGACTAACATTTCGTTTCTGTGATAACACGCTCGGCCACCTACACAACTAGCCCTCTGAATAAATACTTTGCTGCACGGGTTCCCATGAGCAGCAGACCGATGCGAGAGGAAGATAAGCTTTTGCTGTCGCTCTCACAGGGGTTTGCTAGGTCTGGACTATCTTCCAGATCTCACACACAGCTCTCGTAGCTCCATTTTCTGTCAGCGTTAGTCATTTTGGTCAGGTCCACTGCTTCACTACCGAGGCGTTGGACTGCTTCTTTTGTTCGTACCAGTACATCGCCAAGCTCCCAAAACGCCCACGTGAGCACAAGCTGCGGTGGGGCAGACAGGACTGCACAGTGAAACCCCTTCCCATTAGACGACAGATAGACATCCATCGAGCCAGATGGGCTTTTCAGACCCAATGCTCAACAGCTCCTGCCTGGTGAAGGCACCCCCACCTCCTTTCCACCTTTTCCCTCCCTCCGCAATGTCCCAGACCAATGTATTTTGAAAGGCATATCCCAGGGATCCATGCTGTCATCACACACCCCAACAAAAGCCTTTGCAGCTTCCAAATCTTCAACAACAAAAGTCTCCTGGCTTTCAAATATAAGATCACAGACTTGTTCACAAGGGTGAGTTTACATCAAAGCAAGTCGTCAGCATAATTGCATTAACTGGCACAAAATAGGCATGTCCAAGAGTTGGCTTTTCTATCGGCACCAGTCATTGCTTCCATTTCCTCTGCGTTACGCTCTCAGCGCTGTGGGCAAAGTAACCTACTCACTGCTCCCAGGCCCTGAGCACCACGGGATCATTTCCACGGCACGTGATGGGCTAGCTGGGAAAAGCCACGTAAAAATCACTGCGTCCCACACTGGGGGTCACACCTCTGTAGAAGGGGAGTTGGACAACTCGCCCTCACCAGGAGTCAGGGAAAGAAAAAGCAGGGGAACCCTGCAGAGAGCAGGGAAGGGGCAGGGAGACCCAGGACCATGCCCACGTAAACAGAGAGAGTCATCCCGCTGTCACTGGTGTGGAAGGAGTACATCCTCCAAAACACACCAGGCATTCGGGAAACCCCCTGGGAGTTTGGGGACAGTGGGATCCCAGCATGGGCTGGACAGGCAGGCAGACAACCTAAGCAGGGAGCTACAAGGCCATGGGCAGAGTACACCCAGAAAGTAGATTGACAGGAGCTGCTTTTAAGTTGGGTTTTCAGATGCCTGCCATCGCCGGGCAATAGGGGGATGGTGCTGGATGGAGGAGGCGAGAGTGGCATGGGCATGCATGTAAGCGTCCCAGCCACCGGCACTCGCTGAGCCCAGGTTCTGTGCAGGAACCTGGGTGGACCACCATAGCAATCATGGGCAGCTTTATTTCTCAGGGCTCTTTAAACCAGAACCACCTCACCTCTTTTTTTGTTTGTATGAGGAGCCTCCTTCACCTGATATCTTTAATTAAGAGGGTTGCGTGTTGTTTTTCTTTTACTGTGTGGTAGCTTTTATCTAACAGGTATATGTAAAAAGTGTGCCTGGGGAAAATCATATTCATGGGAACAAACTTAGCAAAGCCACTTTAACCCAGCTGCTTTTTTAAGAAGCACCTCAGGGCAATCCCTTGAAGATATTTATGCTCCTCCGGTGAGTTAGAGGCTTCTGAAAACTCCCACTAGTCCCGCTTCCCTTTATTGCCCTGGGTACAAACAGTGGGAAGCGCCACTGTCCCTCTGCTCTCAGTCTACAGCATTCATGAGGATCTGCTTTAAAGCAAGACGACGAGCTCCACCCTGCAAACTGCTGAGGGCCCCAGCCCCTTCTAGCACCCAGGGAGCGCTCCAGCAGCCCAGGGGCTTCAAATGCGATTGTGAAACTCATACAAATCTAAATATCTGCATAAACCACTGCTGACGAGACGCCTCATGGCTACATCACATAGGCCAGGTACATATCGCAGAATTTTTTTTTGCCAGGGAAGTTGTCAGTCAGGGGTTGAGATGCCTAAATGATACAACTTGTGCTGGCAAAACATAGCACAGCTGGTACCACAGCCCTAGCAAAACTCCAGGAGGAGGGGAGGTTCTAGGTTAGGGCTGGAGATTGGAGAAGTACAGGATATTTTTGCAATATTTTGTCATTCCTTTTGGATAATATCAATCTGCCATATCATTTCTAGATTAGACTTAATTTTTTGTTAAGTCTATACCAGCTACCTTAAAAGCTTGATCCAGATCCTCCTGAAGTCCACATCAAACGGGTTTTCTGGAGGGATCAGTCTCTTCCCAAGCAGCCCAGGAGGTCAAGCCCATGTTTTTGTGGAGGAGAGGCCCACAGAAGAAGGAGGGGGAAATGCAATCATGGTGAATGACACAGCCCTGTTGCCAATTTCACCAGCTTTAAGTATTCAGAAATTAGAGGCTGGCCCCTTCTCTCACGTAGACCTTTCCCATACCGGCCGAAAAAAATCCCCACAAGGCTAGCTTGTAAATTCAGGACTTTAAGAAAAAAATTTAAAAAGAACAAAACCAAAAAAACAAACATCTGGGCGGTTTCCCTTCAGGTGCCTGAGCGAGGCGA
>NW_009228228.1:0-1107 GCF_000690835.1 Fulmarus glacialis | reverse complement strand
GCAGTACTTCATGTCTCAAGCTAGTATATATATCCACATTGGTTAATGCATTGTTATCGTAATAAATGTCTTCACAACCCGAAGGGCAAAAAAGAAAAGTTACATTTCCGTGGGCATGCAGAGAGATGGAGTTTCTAGGTAATTAATTTTCTCCACACACAGGCCGTGGCTCCCAAGCCCAACTGAAACGGTGAAATCCCCGGGGCCCGGGCACCGGAGCACGCGTCCTGCATCCCTCCCTTATCTCGCGGCTTTGGCACGATGTCTGTGCCACGGATTTCACACCTCCGCTGACCTCTCTGAGCACCGCTGCCAAGGCAAGGGAGGTGCATAAAAGCAGCTAACGTGTCCTGATTCCCCGGCCTCTTCAAGTCCTCTAGGCTCTGGAGAGAGTTACTTAAAAATATGCTATATGTAAGGTCTTTCTTGAGGCAAATTAAATCGCAGGGTTGTTCAAAGTCGTGTTACCATGGCCTGCAAATTCAATAAAGAAGTTGTATTCCAGTAGCACAAAAATCTAAACGAAATTTATAGCAACTATGCTATCTAGTATGTATTTTACTTTCATATTTACACTGTATGTCTGTACAATTTACCATCAAATTCGTCTTTTTCAAGGCTTCTATAAATTAGAAGGGATTCATGACCTTGAAAATAAGTTACATAAACAACATGTATACACAGTGACTTGTACATTGTTGTTAAGTACTTCATTACCACCACTTCTTGGCTAAAATCGGCTGTTGCGACTTAGCGATTGTCAGTAAGAGACAGACCTCACATTTTGAAAGAACAGAAGCAATCGATTTTAATCCAAGATGCAAGATATGTAGGCAGAGAGCGTTACAAAAGTGTAACTGGGATAGCGAGGCTATGGAGAAATTCGTTTCTTGCCTCATTATTGGGTCAAAGACTTCTTCAGATCTCTCTGGGGAAAAAAAAAAAAAAAAAAAGCGGCGGTAATTTTGCAGAGATCTCGTGAAAAGCGTGAAGGGATGGTTCCTCCGCGGTGTCGACAGGGCGTTTGATGACCTTCAGGGGTGGCAGGGACCCAAGCGGCGGCTCTCGGCGGTGCCCCGACCGCCCTCCGCGGGCGGGAGATGGCCC
>NW_009228227.1:46143-52473 GCF_000690835.1 Fulmarus glacialis | reverse complement strand
AAGGTATGCTTCCTTTTTGCCCATAAACAAGAGTTTGAACGTAAGAGTGCTCCAGCTCCTGCTTGCAGCGCACTTCCTCCCTGGTGACCCTGCAGGAGTGGAAATTTGTGCATCTTCTACTACCAGCTAAGAGCTGCAAGAGGCAACTTCTCAGACCCTTTTATTGTGTCTCCCTTTCCACTTCCTGACCGAGGTATTCCTCCCCATGCTCTTTGAGTGAACCAAGCCTCTTGCCTATGACAAAATCTTGCCTGTTCTCCAGGTAAGCTATAGGAGCAGAACATGAGGATGTACAAAATGGCCCTACAGATGTTTGCCTTCCTTCAAAGCTGGAGCCATATAAACTGATTTTTTACAGACTTGGAAGAGCTCTATTTTATACAGGGTGTCTCTGTCTGTATAAAGTTATTACGCTCAGAGTCATGGGTGTATATGCATGCCCTGAGTATGCATCTTCTCCATGTTCAGATGGGGACATTACCCACTGATTTATTTAGAGATATGACTTGGCAAGTGCCATTGAGGGGCTGTTTAGGAATCCCTTCACACCTCACCCCCCTCACAACCCTCTCCTTTCCTGGAGAAAATAATGACAACGAGGCCATGACAGTAATTTTGGCAGCCCAGATGCCATCCTTTTCAGTTTCCTATCGTCTATAGCAGGCTAGACCCTTCCTCACTCCTCCCCCAAATACATAGTATGGAGGGATGGTTTGTAACCCTCTTTGTCCAAGTTCTGTTGTTCTGCAAGGATAGCCAGCAACACCAGGGTATTTCCAACATTTTCCAATGTGTGAATCATTTAGGAATAGCAAATGGGCTTACAGGGTCTCGCATACAAGTAAACCTCACTGATCTACCCCATATTTGCATGGAAGAATCAGATAATTGCCCTAGGGTTTTTCCAAGCAGTAATGTGGAAGCAATGTTGAGGAAAATGAACTCCATTGAGTAGGAGACAGAGAAGTGGTAGGAGGAAAAGAGAGCAGACAGCTGCTGAAATGGGCAGGCCTTGTGGCTCGGCCCATGTTTGCCCAGAGCTCAGCTTCAGTGTGAACTGCCACTGTCTGTCAGGGCAGCCAAGCTCCCCGCTCGCTCTGTCGCATACGTGCACGCGAATTCGGAACCCTCTCAGTGATCAGAGGCTTTCACCTGATGATGGCAGCATCCCTGGCATACTATAAGCAAGAAAGCAATCTCTCCCGCTCCTTCTTTCAATGGTAAGGGAGGGAAAGGGAATGAGAAAGGTTTGAGAGGTTAAATGGAGCTGAGAACAAAAAAGGCAGAGCGAGCCCTAAAATAAGAGTCTCATGGGGCTACAAAACCCAAGCCTGTGTTCAGAAGAAAATCCTTTCACACTATCCTAATCAAAGTCTCCTTGTTCCCAGAATAACAGCCCTGTCTACAGAATTAAGTTGTTTCCCTCCACTCAGAGATGACGGCACACAGCGGTCTTTCTCCATGCTAACCTCACAGCCCTCATTTGCTCGCTCGCCACCGTTCTCTGGGGAACAAATTGCAGCTCTGCAGGGACCACCCCCCGTGCACAGAAAATCTCTTCAAAGACCAGGACGCTTTAACTTTTACTCTTATAAATACGCCAGCTTCCCAGCTGGAGCCCTTTTTGGCTCTCTCTGGGTTCAGCATCTTGTGGCTGGTCTCCCCCAGCCGATGTGACGGTCCCTGCCATCTGGGAGGCGGGGGACCTGATTTCAGTGGCTATTCATGCTTGGCTAAATACACTTTCCACTAGCAGCCATTAAATCCTGGTCTAGCGACAGAAGACCCAATACTCAGTGTATCTCCAGGGGTATTTATTCAGAAGAGCTAGAAAAGAAAATCAGAACGGAAAATGACCTCTCTCTCTCACTTTGCCGCTGCAGCTGATGTGTTCAAAGCAAAAGAAAAGCAACGGCCTTCCGCAGAAAGAATGAAAAACAAATGTTTGCCTCCACTTCGGAGGCCACTGCTGTGTGACTGCTCACAAGTCTGTCTTCTATAACCGAAGACACCACCCGTAATTGCCCTGCAGTTGCCCAGTATTAAAGATCAAGGAATCTAACATTTATTGTGGTAAGTGCTTTCTCCTGACGTGGAGGATTTTCTGATCAGGCTTTTGATTGCCTTCAATTAAAACACACAGTACCCTTTACCATCGTATATGTGCATGGGTAAGTACATTATAGTTAGACCTGTTTTACGAACTGGTAGCTCAGTCAGACAGACAAGGTTGGGCGGCAAAGCTACCCACGGACTGGCACAGCTGAGAACCCCACCCGGGTTCACCTGTCCCTGGGATCACAGATACTGCCCCTGTTCCCCTCCACCTCGCTCAGGCCATGTTTGGCTCCCTCAGCATGGACCAGCAGAGGTGGGGCAAAATACTCCCTGCCAAGGCCTCACTGTACACAGCTCCTGGCGGGGGGAGGAGGTTGCTTCGGATGACATTTTGTTTGCTCTTGGGGACTGTACACCTGAGAGTGACTGAGGTGCACTCCTGGCACACATCTGCTGGCTTGCTTTCGTCCAAAAGCAATCCAGTTTGGATGCCCTGTGACATGGGGCAAAATGCCATAGCTGGGGACGATCCGGAGATTTGCTTCAAAAGCAAGTCAAAAGTCATGGAGCTGAAGCAAAATGTACCCTTGAACAAAACAGTGCTGCCCCTGCGTGCCTCGGCACTGCAGGAGACTTGGGGTGGAAAGCTGATAAAGTGAACCCTTCCTGCAGTCTCTAGGAAAAGCAACATAGACAGGGCTTTTAGGATTGAGCTTTCACCCAACAACCATCTCTGGTCCGTGCAATTGCTGGCAAAGCCAGGCCCTCTTCTGCTCTGAGGGCTCTCAAGCTGTTGATGAAATTCAATGCAGGGCAGGGTCTTTTCCTCTCATTCACTGCTCAAGGTAATTTCTGCTTTCTGATATTAAAAAGAAAAATAATCCCCTATTGGTAAAAACAGGAGCTTAACTGCTGCTTTCGGTAGCTAGTCTCCCTACGTGCAGGACTACCACCACAGTACACAGTGTTGGCTGAGGAGGAGTTGTTTGGCAAACAGCTATTACAGCCCAATACAACATTTGTAATTCTGTACCAGTAGAGCATCACTTCCGTCGGCATTTGCTCTCAGGGACACTCCAGTATATCATATAGGAGAAGATCGGGATGTTCAATGCGCAGTGCAAAGAGGTGATGGTTCAGATGTGTGGAAGCAGCAGAGGCCTCCAGCTGGGGCAGAAAAGGGTTAGACTGCAAGGCTTTTTCTGAGGGCCACTTCTCTGGGCATTGCACACTTTTGATCTAAAACGAGGGCTAATCTATTGATCTTTTGAGCGTGTTGAAAGGTTCGCTGTCGCAGGAGAAGAAAGGACCTCTTGCAGGGGTCGTACCTATGCTGAATGAGGAGTTCCTCCTGAGTGGTTGTGGTTAGTTACTCTTTGAGGTAGCTTTTTATATCAAGTACACAAGCTATACTGTTCTAGTCATCACAAGAGGGTTGCAAAGGCTCAGTGGGGCATGTGTGGTGATTTCATTGGCTGAAAAGTCCTGTAGACTCAAAGCTTCTTCTGCACAAATAAACAAGTGATGATTTTTAGAAACACATAAAGTGTCTGGACCTCAAAATTTACCAGGACTCCACACATCCCTGTTCACTTCATCGACTACAGCACTGGCCTGAGGGCAGCTCTGCACGTACCCAGCAACTGCTTTAGAGTGATCTCTTCTGCTTTACTGACAGTCCCACCTCTGACGGCTCATATGAACAAACTGTGAGGGTTTTTTCATCCCTCTTCTCTAGGGTCCTGGGGTCCTGTTTCATGTCATTTCAGAGAAATGGGCCAGGAGCATAGAAAGTTCAGGTCCCGATGGGCTTCCCTGTCACAAAACCCATGCCCACGTACAGCTCCAATGGCTGCTGCTGAGAACCCCCTCCAGAGGAGGGGCTGAGGGCTGGTGAGACTTTGATGCAGAATAACCTTGCTCTGGGAGACTGCACTTCCCCAGACACCTGGAGTACTTCAACAAGAAAGTGAAAGAAAATTTCCCTGCTGCTGCCCACAGCTCTCCCTTTCTGCATCAAAGCGTATCATTCCCCTGAGATGGGAGCCCAGCCCAGCACCACGCTGTGCGCCACGCTCCTCCTCTCCCTTGGCTAACAACCCCATGGACAAAAAAGGGAGCATTTATTTTGTTTTTATTCTCTTAACACTTTTATAGCACTGAACTAAAAACAAGGGCTCAAGGGTTTTCTATGATATAATTTCCCACAGTTTTTCTTGCAGGACATCTCAGCAGGGATGCAATACCTCCCCTAGCTGTTGGGGCTGGCTCTAGCTCCATTAGGGATGCAGTAAAACTAAGGAAAGGGAGGCTTCCTCACCTTGCTCAGCAGAGCATCAAAGACTCCTTGTTTATGTGTATATCACTACAACAGTCATTTTCTAATGCTGCTGAAACTAATGTGTAACGTCCCAGGGATTTCCCACAGAGGAATTTGCATTTAGAGATTTACAAGGTAAGATATTGTTTCACATATATATAATTTAGCCACAAAACACCAGTGAAACATATATACATCAGCCAGGGATGACATCGTTCCTTACGAAAAGGCTGTTTCTGAAGTACTCAAACATTTGTAAGACACAACTGATGCAATTTAGACATGAAACTGGCCTGCAGATTTCCTTACACAGTTGTCCCTGTGTTTATTCCCAAGATGTGGTGAAAGCATTCTTTTTTCCCAGTCCACTGCTTGGTGTCTGCACCTCTGTTTATTTTGTTGGAGTGAAGCTCAAACAGCTTGAGCTACAGACATATTTCATAGCAAAGAGACATCATTGATTTAGTTCATAACCTGTTTTGCTAGTATGCCATGGAAGGGGAAATTCAAATTGTAACTGCTCAGCAATGGTCATTCATGACCGAGGAATGATCTGGCATGGAGGACAAGATGCAAGAGCCAGGACTGCTCCCTGTAAGGGAGTGAAGTTTCCCTAGGTGATAAGAAATGCCCCAGGGTTGTCTTGTAGCAATGGTGCACTGGGAGAGCTCAGGGGACACCTTTGGGCAGCAGAGCTGGTGCTGGGGGATGAACTATGGGGCTGAGGTGTCCCGTGCTGACGCTCACATGATGGGTACAGGTGCAAGCGTGTATAAGGAATCGTCCCGTCCCACATCTTTGCATAGTCCTTGTAGAACCGCTTATGGGGGTAGGACTCTGCCCAATATATCGTTCATTAAATCTTTTTGTATTTAAGCACAAACGTGTGTTTAATTCACCTCATGCAGTACAATAAAAATTCTCCAACACTATTCTGCCAGATCCTCTGCTACCATTTAGTTTCCTGTTGAAAGTACTAATTTACAGGAATTGAGGAGCTCATCTCAGCAATTTTTAATGTAATAAGATTAAAGGAACAGAAGTGGAGTAAGCACATGCAAAGCTAGTTCCACCTAAACAGTTCATGGTACACACTACACGCAGCATTTTATGCTTCAGACCTCCCCCCATCCCCCAAATTGTAACACTAAAGCGCTAAACAGCTGTGAGGAACTGACTTTATTTGCCTTATCTGTGACAGATAATGCTTTTCCATTCCTTTCCCATTGTCAGAAGCTAGGAAAGTACGAAAAAGGTTAGGGAAAAATATCACCACTTGTAAATATCCAGATGTCAGGATCCATTCTCTCCTGGCAACTGTTTAGATACCATCATCATAATGATCGTTAATTGAGGAAATGGTCTCCACTCTTTGAGGGAATTTACATAACCTGAAATAAGTTTCCATAAGCTTGATATTAATTCCAAAGATTTTGAATGTACATCACCTGGTCATTGCTTACGTCACCCAGTGGGGAATGATGGAGTTTGCTAGGCTAGGCTGACTCTGCTCGGACTGGGGATACGTTGGACACTAAACCCCCAAAACAGACCCTTCTCCCTTGACAGCACACATCTGTGCTGTGCTAAAGTCGCCCTTGCAGCGGATGCACAGCCAACTCATCTGCAACTACCAGAACTAGGCTCTTGCAGCAGCAGAACTACAGGCAGGCACGCAGTTTTAAAGAAGCTATTGAGCCGGCTTGTGGGATGTAAGTGCTCACTTTCCTACCAGCTGTGTCCTACACTGAAATGATGCCCCAGTCAACTTCTCTTTTTCATATAAAAACGCCATTACTACTTGCTCCACCCAGCTTCTGCATGGTTGGAGCTCAAGAGACAGCTGAAGAGGAGAGACGTGAAATGAGTGCCCTTCCCTTGCCGATTTATGTTCACCTTCCTGAGTCAAGCAATTTTTAAGCAGTTTAAGGGTTTGGTTTTCCTTTTCATTT
>NW_009228227.1:40706-46123 GCF_000690835.1 Fulmarus glacialis | reverse complement strand
TTTCCCTTTATGTTTTGGTAGCTTCTATTTGTTGGGGTTATTTCATTTATTTTGGCAGGATGTTTTGCTGTGTGTCGGTTTTGGGGGTGTTTGTTCTTTTTCCTGCTACTTGTTTGTGGGATTTGTTTCGTTACTGCCGGCTTTGTTTTTGTTCTGACTTGTTTGTGGGACTTCTATTATTTATTTAGGCAGGGGTTGCTGTTGTAGGGATTTTTGGCTTGGGTTTTCGGCAGTGTTTTTCGTAACAGTTGTCTGAGGATGTTAATTTATTTGGGGATTTTTTGAAGGTCCTTGTCCACTCAGCAAGGACAGATGCAAAATCCTGCTTCTGGGACAGAACAAACCCCTGCAGTGCCATGAACGGGGGACTGGCCGGCTGGGGAGCACCTCTGCTGGAAAGACCCTGGAGGTCGTGGTGGACATTAGGCTAACAGTGAGCCAGCGGCACGTCCTGGCAGCAACGAACGCTGCTGGCAGCTCCCTGCGCGGTGCGGGCAGGAGCAGGTGGGAGACGGAGGGATGTGACTGTCCCCCTCTGCTCGGCACTTAGACCTCATCTGGATACGGCCTCCTGTTTAGGGACCCCAGTATGGGAAAGCCATGGACAGAACGGCAAGTTTGAGGGAGGTCAGGGCAGGAGCAATGGCCCTGGGGCTTGCTCAGCCCAGGGAGGGATGGCCGTGGGGGTGGGCTTGTAGCAGCCCCCCAGCACTTACGTCTGAGAGGATGGAGCTGGGCTCTTTGCAGAGATGCACGGTGGGGGAATGAGAGACAGGGGGCATGAACTGAAACAGGGGGGATATATCTGGCTGGATATGAAGAAGAAAAAAAATCACCCTGAGGCTATTTAATCATTTGAAGGAATTTCACAGGGAGGCTGCGGAATCTCCATCTTTGGGAGCTTTCAAGACTCAATGGGATAAAGCCCGAGACAACACGGTCTGAATGAGTTAAAAGGTTTGATTAGATGATATTCTGGTCCTACCAGAATAATTTTATGATTAAGGACTTTGCCTAATGGTTTATGACACACAATAATCCTACCAACTAGTGCATTTACATTAAATTTTTATATTCCATTTTTAAACTATAATCTAAATTTGCTTTGACAAATGCTTGGTCTTTCGTCTTTTGCATTGTGTCCCATTTTTCTGTTCATTAAAATTATTTCAGAACATACTCTACACTGCTGAGTTTTGAATGAAATTTTGCTTAATCTATTTTTAAACGTGTTATCCTAATCTGTAGAACTGTATTGCCAGTGAAACTTGCTGTTATAAATCATTACATAAACATGCAACCTGTTTTCGATGCATTACACTAAAACATTTCCCAGTAGCGGGGTAAAGATTTTATTTTGTTGATTTAGGAGAAAATAGCAGAATCGAAATCTTGACATCTGCAGAAAGGAGAACCCCGATTTCTCCCTTCACAGCAAGGTGATACTGCTCACAGCTCCTCTTTTTCTTTGAAACGTATCCTGTGATTAAGCAAAACCCCATAACCGAATCAACCACATAAGAAAGACACCGCTGAAAATTAGTAAGCTAATCACTAGTGTGACTTAGAAGCCCATTCCCATGCAGATAGGTCTCCTATACGCTTGAGTGCAAGAGGGATGGTGGAGGACCCCCGGGGACGGGGTCCCCTGCCGCGGCCCGTGCAGCGCTGGCTCTGTGTCACTGCCTGCCGCGCACCCGCAGCCAGAGCTCCGCAACGAGCCCCCTGAGGCGCTGCTGGACGAGGAAGTAGGAAGAAGGGCTGGCTCTCATGGGCACTGTGACTGCTCTTCGGTTGGAGCCACGGGGTAGACTAAGGCAGTTTGAAACCCACCAAACCACCAGGAACCACGAGCAGCTGATGGAGGCAGCAGTCAAAACCAGAGGGAGTGAGAAATAAGGGCTGATCCTGCATCAGACTTGCAAAGCCCCTGACTGGACAAAGCAAGCTGATTTTCCTTAACAGCTCAGAGCCTATAAAAACACAAAAAATGAGGGCAGGAGAGCAAAGACAGCAGAAGAGGGAGCATCCTGACCCAATGAAGTTGAGAAAACAGCGCAAGGACCTGAGAAACAGCTCGAGACCTCGACCGCCCTGAAGCAGCACGTAACACTGATAAATCACACTGTGTGTCACTTTGCTTTCTTGTCGCGCATGTTCAGCAACCTCAGCCGTACCCTGCAGCCTCCGACAGCAAAGGTGTAGGCCGGGTGGGCAGTGGCACGGCTTGCCACCCTGGCTAGGCTGGAAAGTCTCACTGTGAGGTGGAAAAAATACTCCCTCTTCTGTAAAGGGGGTCCTCAACCCACTTGCTTTGTGCATGAAGGGATGAGGAGGCTGAAAGAGTCCCCCGGATGGCACGGGGCCAGCATCCCCGGCGGGCAGCCCCGGTGGGAACGAGGGACAGCGGCTTGCCCGGTCTCCACTCGACCCGACTGGTTTCACCCCACGTGCGAGTGAGCTGACTCAGCGAGCTGACTTTTGGGGGGAGGAAAGGAGGGTTGTTGCTCTTGGGCAGTATTTCCCAGAACCTCTGCCATTTGCCCCTGTCACCATGCAGTACAGCCAAGCAAGGAGGCGGCCAGCTGTGCTCATGAGGAGTTTCGTTTCTGCCCTCCGCTAAACAACAGGAGGAAAGTTGGCTGGCGTATGAGGAAATGCAAGGAAAAAAACCAACACATTCTTTCATTATTTCTAGAGCTGTCACAGAGCAAGCCCCTTTTTCATATCAGCATTGGTTTCATTTCTCCTGATTCTTGTCACAGTGTGTAGGTGGAGCCTGTAAATAAAAAGCACCAGAAACTGAAAAAAAGTTACTGCTTCTCCTTGCTACAGGACGCTACACAGGTAGAAGTTTCTCTTTTCCTTCTTCTAAAAATAATAATGAAATTTTTGACTGTTAACTTCATTCCTTTTAATAGTTGCACGTGAGAAGGCTGCATAACAGTCTAAAGTCAGTGTGGTTAAACAAGGTTGCCAGGAGTAGGGTGTGTTGTTTTCTGGGGTGGGGAAAAAGAAAAGACATTAGTATTATTTCCTCTTTAAAGGGAGGCGACTGAGAGACAGCATTTAAATCATTTTTTAAAGCATGTACTGTGGGGGGGCAGTGTTCAGCAACACAGTCTAGCGGGCAGTATGTATAGCATACAGATGTGTAGCATCATAAGCTTTGCATTGCTTCATTTTTTTCCTGAGAAGTCAGCTAGAATTAATAAACAATTAGAATAGAATTAATAATACAACCCAGAGACTGTGTAGTTTACCCAAATACCCTGAAGTCACAGAATATGTCAGGCAGAAGTCCGTGCGCTCCTCTGGCTGGACACAGAGTGAATAAACGCAAGAGCTGTGCGGGTTCAGTGCCGCAGCTTTGCACTTTGGGTTTGATAGTGGATTTTATTATTACCCCTCGAGATGCAAAGCCAGGATCATTAGAGAAAAACAAGGCAACTCCTCTTCAGGACCATCAGCAGGTTGGTGCTTCATGCAGATGTGGTTGTGTAGCACAGTGCTTCGTGTTGTGCCGGGGGGAGGCTTCTGACACACAGGCAGGCAAACCTCCAAAGGTCAGGTTCAAGGAAACCAGTATTGTCCCGATGGTGGAGGCAGGGGCAGCCCTGGTGCGGGGGGTGTTATCAGACTTTCAGTATCAGCACGTCATCCAGGTGTTACGTTTCGCATAGGGATTCTGGCCAGTTTCAGAAAGGCACTTAAAAATTGCAGCTCTTTTTTTCCTCTCCTTTCTTTCATCCGATGTTGTCAAGGCTCAGTACACAAGTACTGAGCACAAAGTACAAAGAAATCCCTATGCCTGCCTACCACAGTGAAGGGTTGCGCCGACCTATCTCACCTTTTCAGGTCCAGGTGGAGAACAGCCAGGTAGCCCCAGAAATCCACGCATGCTGATTTACTCCGCTGCTTGCTGTGGGTCTCTGTTAGCCTGTGTATCTGTGCCTGCACGCTGTGGTCTGCACTGCAGACCTCGCTAAGAAACCATTTAGGTGTGTGGTAAGATACAGCCCTTGCACTAAAATACTTCAAAGTTGTCACTTTTTTTGTCAGACTCCTTAAGTCTCAGTTTCCCAGGTGTCACAAGTTTATCTTGCAAGGTCTTTCTTTTTCTTTTTGTTTCCTTTTTCCCGGTGGCCTTACTACACTACTTTTGCATTTCATCCTATTCATTGTAAGGATGGCTAAAGCTTGCTGTATAACCTCTTTCTGAAGGAAACACATCCATGTTTAGGAGACCATATGCTAAAACCAGTACATGAATAACTCTGAACACAGCCCAGTGAATATAAAAAATAATGTAAAGGGGACGGAAAATTGTTCCTGGGTAATATTTATAAATTAAAAATTTATAGGAAGTGTTCATTCCACTAAATTGAAAGGCAGGTAGAGAATGGGAGAGGCAATAAAAGGGATTATTGTTAGAAATATTATTATCAGTAAATTGTTTCCTGTAGCAATAGAAAATCACTAAAGAATCTGGTGGCCAGTGAATGGGGAATGTTGCAGATAAAGCACTGAGTCCTCATTTAAGGAAGAAAAATCTTATAATTCATTAACAGAAAGAGAAAAAAGTTCATAATGAAATATTAAAGAAAGCGGACATGTGGAGAAAGATGAGGGAACTGTAATGAATACCTATAAAGAAATTAAAGTAGTTCAGTCATCTTGGTCAAAACTGAGACATTTCCCCATAATCATTTATTTTTTATTTTGATAAAAGGAGACAGGAATATCTATTAAAATATCTATTTAAAAAATTGTGTTTCTTTATTAAAAAGAAAGACTGAATAGCAAGTGTGGAATTAATCTGGTTTTTTCTAAACTTGTTTTACACATTGAAAATACAACTTACATTGTGACTGATCATCTTGTTTTGACATCTGCTCAAATTAGAAAACCTGTAAACTTAATTCAACCAAAAAATTAAAAGAACAGGAAGTTATTTCCAGCAAAAATGTGTTGCTCCTAATTCATTTTCCCAAGTGTTTGAGTTAAACAGATCTTGTTTTTGGCAGGGTGTCCTTGTTTCAGCTGGGATGGAGTTAATTTTCTTCCTAGTAGTAGGCATAGTGCTGTGTTTTGGATTTAGTATGAGAAGAATGTTGATAACACACTGCTGTTTTAATTGTTGCTAAGTAGTGTTTGCATAGGCAAGGACTTTTCAGCTTCCCATGCTCTGCCAGGTGCACAAGAAGCTGGGAGGAGGCACAGCCAAGGCACCTGATCCAAACAGGCCAAAGAGATATTTCATACCATATGACGCCATGCTCAGTATATAAACTGAAGGGAGTTGGCCGGGGAGCACAATCGCTGCTCGGGGACGGGCTGGGTATTGGTTGGTGGGTGGTGAGCGGTTGCATCACTTGGTTTTTTCCCCTGGATTTTGTTCCCCGCCCCCCCCCCTC
>NW_009228227.1:24847-40669 GCF_000690835.1 Fulmarus glacialis | reverse complement strand
CCCCCCTTTGTTTTACTTTTCATTACAATTTTTTCTTTCAAGTATTAAACTGTTCTTATCTCAACCCACAAATTTTCTTACTTTTGCTCTTCTGATTCTTTCCCCCATCCCACCAGGGGGGGAGGGTGAGTAAGCGGCTCTGTGGTGCTTAGTGGCCAACTGGGGTTAAACCATGACATGGGGAGGTTAAAAAAAATCTAGCTTTGAAAAAATACTGTTGGGTTTTTTTTCTTTAAATAATTCTCTCTGGAAATCACTTTCCCTGGAAAACGTCACATCTAAAGCCTCCAGTTTCTTCAGTCACCCATAGAAAATATCTCAGCAAAAGTTTTACATAAAGAAAAGCTGAACAAGAAAATAAATGTCTCCTAGTTCTCCCTTCTCTAACATCATGTTAAGCAAAGTTTGCTTTTTGGAAAGGGTTTTAAGCTATAGACGGGGAGACTGAGATACAGAGCTTCTAAAATAGGTGTAAGACTTGCCTTTGACAAGTGTTGCTATCACAAGAGACGTGAGTTGGCTGCATAGCAGACTATGGCTTGGTGTGTCCAAATCTCATTGCCGGTGGCCCACCCATGTAGTGCCTCCTTGTGCAGCCACACAGCCCTGTACTCCTGACCCCCAGTGACTGAAGTTAAGCATTCGCACACTGTCTCCAGCCATGCCCAGCAGCTGCCATACTGACTTGAGCTTCTCAGCATTTCATTGAGGAAAACTGGTTTTTTGCAAAAACTGGTGTAATTTTTTTTCCCCCAAAAAAATATTCTTGTTTACTCTGTGGCAACTGCTTGTTTTGAAAACACAAAGAAAGCACAAGAGAGGTAGGGAGAAGTGTTTCAAGTCTATCCTCTGGAGAGCAATTTTAGTGATTTGGAAAGAGCTGTGGCACTTGATATCTACTGAGGGTTTGAATCAGTAAATAAAAGTGGTGTTTGATTTTCTCTGCTATGATCACTGTTGCAAGCTGGAGTCACTCAGTGCCCCATGTTTGATTTCAGAAGCTGTGCGAAAGAGTGGTTGGACCAGACAGTAATAACTATTTAGTAAAGCACTTATGGACATCTACACTTCTGGTAGGCCAAAAAATCAGCAGGCCATGGATAATAAGAGTACAGCATTCAAACAAACTTCTGAAAGAACCAAACCTGCCCCGAAGAAAGACGTTTTCACATCACCTTACTTCAAACCATCTTTAGAAGCTTTTGCAGTACCTCTCCCAGCAGACTTAGAAGATGAAGATCTGATGTCGGAGAACATGAAAGAGAGAAAACCTGACTGGGAGCAGAAGGAGATGAAGAAACAGTATTACGAACAACAGGACAAGGTAAGGCAGATACCAGAAGAGGGCATAGATCCTCCCCACTGTTACCCCTGTGTTTCACTTTGTGCCCCAAAATGAATTCCCTTGTCTCTTTGGGCAATCTGCACTTGTTAGGTCTAAGCAGAGGAGTTTGGGATCAGGGACAAGCAGTCATTTGTGTAACTAGGAAGATAGGTACCTGCAATTAATCTGCAGGCATAAAAAATGCAGGTGTAAAAAATAGGATGGCAGCAGCCCAGCAGCCAATTTAATGTGCAACGTGTATCTGTTTCATTGGTAACAATTAGCAAATGTTGAACAGAAATCCTAAAATCTGAGGTTATTTTTACTTGAAGCTCTGCTACCTTCAACAGAAATACAAAGAAAGGTTAATAATAACCTGTGTTGAATATTTGACACTGGAAACAGATTGTTTTTAAGTCTGTGTCATAGTGAAGTTCCTTGAGATGGTTAGGATTTACTAGCTAATAAACATTGTAATGAAGATAGTGAAGAGGGGTTACCAATAAGGTTTTAAAATACCTGTCTCCAGTAATGTGTGCTGTCTTTCTCATCTTGAAAGAAAAATCTGCTCTGTTTTATTACATCTGATTGATAGATGTATTTTCAGAGGTGGCTTTCTTAGGCAAAGGTGATGGTGGGAAACTTCAATTTTTCTTCTCAAAATATCAGGTATGAATGTGCCTGGCCCATTAGGATCTGTAAAATATTGGTGTTATCAAAATTGCGTTTCTAAATGCAGCAGTCAGACTGGAACGTGGAGAGAGGAATAAGGAGAAGAGACCAAGCTGATCTTCATACACTTTAGCTGGGCATATTTAACAGCAGGTGGACCAGTTTTGTAAAGGGCTGGAAACTATTTGGTTTGTTTTCATGAAAATGAAAAGCCTGTGTTAATATCTGGCACATGTATCAAAATTAAAAAATGACAATAATCAGTCATTTAAAACAAATCACTCATATTCATCCCTTACCCTAGCCTAAAATGAGGCAAAGAAAGAAGAGCCATGATAACCTAAAGATTTTAGCCACCTGTTAAGGATGCTACAACAGAACGCTTTTGGTGTCTGTGCACAAACTAAACCTTCAAACTTCAAAACAAAGATTTAATAAGCTATTCTGTACTAAATTCTCTTATTACTGTGACTAGTCTTCATTTACATACACATACTTCAGTACATCTGTAGATGAGTGGAAGAAAATGGCAGTTATTAAAAAAAATAAATTAAAAAGCATACTTAGTAATGAGGTCTCCTTTTACTCTTTACCTTCTCAGGATAGCTTACAAAATATGGTATTTTTACTAAAGATGGTCACTGAGCCAAGCTTAACTGATTTTGTCCTATTTACAGACACCTGTTTATAACATGGAGGTGCAAGGATGCACAGTGATGTGAAGTACAGCTTGATGCCATTCATAAGGTTTACTAGAGAATGATGAGCTGGAAAAGATGACTAAAAGTTTTTTTTTTTTTGTGGAAACAACTTATTTTAAAATTATGGAAAACTCATTGTAAGTTTAACTCTAGCAGGCAGCTGAACATACCTTGTACAATCAATATGAGGAAAAGATCCGACCCTGCATTGATCTCATCGACAGCCTAAGAGCTCTCGGAATAGAAAAAGACCTGGCTTTGCCCGCGATCGCAGTGATCGGAGACCAGAGCTCCGGGAAAAGCTCCGTCCTAGAAGCCCTGTCTGGTGTTGCTCTTCCTAGGGGCAATGGTAAGAACTCACCTTCTCAGCTTTTCACCTGAATTTCACTTTAATGAAGTGGAAGGGATTTTTTTTTTTTTTGGGCGGGGTTAAGATTGGATAACTCCATGACTAAGACTGTATCTAAACTGTGAGACTCCAGGGGCCTTCTCAGATCTGGTTTCCAGTAGAAGAAATGGATGTGCAGGTGAGGCACTGCAGGGTAACTCTGGCTGGTACACTAGTTTAGTGTACTTGCCCCAAACTGTGGACAGACTGAAAGGTAGCATCAGCTGACTCTGTGCATTTCCCAGCAAAGAGTACTGCAGCAGAGTACCTAGCTTTGAGATTTGCTTTTGGGGTTGGTTTGGGGGTTTTTTAACAAGATTTTCTTACAGATACCTTTTTTGGCAAAAAATGAACAAAGATCTTTACTTACAAACATGTGCCTTGGATGTTATTTAAGTCAGAGAAGACTGTTGGAAGACTTTGCAGCTCAAGAAGGTTCACTTTCCAACCCTGTGTGTGTGTATACACACACATGCAAGTTCTGTATGAGTTGACAATACCATCTGGTCTTTCAGGCTGGACTTGAGGGAAAGGTTTTCATAGGATGTAGGTGCAGCACTCAAACAGGTCACCCAGAGAGGTGCAAATCTCCATCCTTGGAGGTTTGCAAGAGAAGACGTGGCTGGACAGAGCCATGGCTGACCTCATCTAGTGCCGGTGACAGTCCTACTCCGAGCGGGAAGTCAGACGAGAGCCCTTTGGCAATGTCTCTTGGAACATTTCTGTGTCTCTGTGTGAAGTACCAGGCAACCCTGTGTACGCCACGCAGTCCGTGGCTGTGTATCATGCATAACAACTGCTGAGAGAGTTACCTCTGTCTTTGGAACTGCTGCAGGTATTGTTACTCGATGTCCCTTGGAACTTAAACTGAAAAGAACACCTGCCACCCAGGCATGGAAAGGGAAAATTTGTTACCGCAACATCAGCAGAGAGCTCTGCAATGCCTCCGAGGTGGAGAAAGCAATAAGAGAAGGTGAGTTGTAATGTATTCCCCTCTGATTTGGCTTGCTCAATCTCGTCTGAATCCTTTCTCCCCTTTTCTTAGGCTGAGCAGCAATCCCCAGACTAACACAGTGACTGTAGCCACAAGTAACACCAAGAGCTAAATTCAGAGCAGAAGAAGGTGGGGTAGCATAACAGAACTCTCTCAAGAGAGTTCTACTACTTACTACTTCAGTGGTGAAGATGATCCATGATGTGCGATAAAAGCTACGGCTGTGTCCTCAGCTGGATGCTGTCTGCCTGGTTTGGGGAGCTTGTCTGTCAGATAGTAAACATGCAAAGGCCTAAATGGTTCCTGTCATCAGTTCAAAAGCTCAGAGAATGCTTGAGGTGTCTGGAAATCTTATGATTTTGGAGAAAATTGCAAGAAGGCAGAGTGGAGGCCATATAGAGCTTCTGCCAGAAATCATTGTCCTTCCATGTCACAGCTTTACTTTTATGGTATTTCATGCTTACCCAAAGGGCAGCAAGCACTTGCCCTAACTGTGAAAGTTGGATTGTCTTTATTTCCTCGACTAGCACAGCTCTGCAACATTGTTATTTGTCCTAATGTTTTTTCATTAGCTTTTTCAATGTATTATTTGGATATTTTCAATATATCCTTGCAAAACTGGCAAGGCAAGTGGTATGAATTGATTAAGCTAATTACAGAGCTGAAAATCTCTCATGAGAATGACTACGGGGTTCCTTGCTTAGCTGTGCTGTTCGCAGTTCAAGCATTATTGCCTTATAAGATCTGGGACAAATTACTTGATCTCTCAACCTGTTTATCAAAATGTGAAGAATATAGAATAAGACCTATTTATCTTTCAAGGCAGCCAAGGATTAATTAATGCCTACAAAGTGTCTTGATGTTGAGGAAGCATTTTTACAACTGACCATTATTTTATCCGATCGCTTTAATTGTGGTTTATTTACATGTATTTTGTCTGCATAGGTGAGAGTTTATAAGTATATGCTCTGTAAAATATTACAGTTCACATTCCAAAAGAACTCCACGTACCCATGTATTGCATAATAATTTCCTTAGATTTTTGCATAAATGGATTTACATGCATAGCTAGGTCTTAAAAAAGCCAAGCCTAAAAGAACCTTAGGTGGTAGTAGGCACTTTTCAAAGTCATTGTGTTCAGCTTCACTTTGATGCATTGTTTGAAGCTTGTATTCATTGCCTTGCTCTTTTCTCCTTGCAGCCCAGGATGTTGTGGCTGGTACTAGAGGTGCCATTAGTGGAGAACTGATTTCCCTAGAAATTTGGTCCCCAGATATCCCAGATCTGACACTAATTGATCTTCCTGGAATCGCCAGAGTGGCCGTAGGGGATCAGCCAAAAGACATTGGGGAACAGGTAAAACTCAGTCTCATATGCCTACCTGTGCACAGGGTCAGTTCTGTAACCTACCTCATATGTGAGCCTTTGCTGTAGGATGCTGGAGTTACTATGCTGGGCTTCTGAGCCAGCAATAGAGCTATGCTGACAAACAGGCCTATTTTTCAGGCAAGGAATTGCCGATAGGAACAGTGAGGTCCAGGATCTCCTGTCTGCCCTGTCGTGCAGGGGGGAGGTGCCCACGCTAGCCGTGAAGGAGCTGCCTCAGGTGCCTTGCCACAGCCTACCCATGGCAGCACGGAATAACCTGGCTGTATGGACCCTGAACGCAGTGCTGCTCCCGTGTCCCTTGGCTAGACATCCATCTGCAAGATAGATACATCCCAAAATGAGTTGTCTCTTACCAGCTCTGTGGATGTATTTGGCAAAGGTGAATAGTTCTGAGTTCTTGTAAGCTCCTCTGGAGCAAGGCGGAAAATTGGCGCTCTTATAGGTTCATTGCTCTGTCAACCCTTACTTACAGAGCACATCACAATCAGACCTGTTCTGGTTTTTCTCATCCCTTAAGGGATCCCAGCAGACCCTTTTTGAAGTAAACAGAATATGCGTTAAAGTGGAGGGGATCTCTACTCTTCCTCTGGCTACTTTTAGGAGAAATGCTGGGGAATGCAAATAAAACTCTAGTTGGACAAGGCCAGCTGTGAGGGTGATGTGCAGGAGCTGGGTGCATTGTTTCTCCTAAAACACCTTTAAATAGGAACTTGAAATGAGAGTAGCCCAAACTAAACTAGACATGTCAACAAAAATGAGACAAGATTGGATTGTCTGGGCTTTACTCTCTGGGAGAAGAGTAATTTCATTTCACAATTAGATAGTAATCTTGCTATTGTATACAGAAGAAAGCAGCAGGTGTGACATGATCCACACATTTCCATCGTCCCCAGCTGCCTGCATGCTTCAGAGATGGAGGCTATAGCATTGTAGCATATCAGAAATTGGGATGGATGGGAAGTAGAAAAGAGAGGCACCTTTACCAAAACTCAGAAAAAAAAAGAGTTAACTTACTTCCGTATAAGAACAATAGAGCTGTGTGAACCTTTAGCAATACAACACAAACTATGAGAAACTCTTTCAGTTTCGCATTGAAACACAGAAACACGACCAACTAGATGTCATGTGTGACATATTGGGGGTTTTTTTCACAAATACTCCACTGAAATATAAGCCAAAGACATTTGCTATCCTTTCAGAGATACAAATTGAGATTTATCAGCATAATCTAGCTTTCTTTCTTTCCATAAGTATGTACCTAGACACCAGAACTTGTTTTTCTTTCATGTCATTATTTATGAAATATCCTCAATATTTCCATGGTGAAAGATTATATGCATGAGAGGTTAAACTTCACATAGCTTTCAGGACAGACATAACAACAGTCTGGTCTCATTCATGCTAGATGTTTGGATTAATCTTGACATAGGAAAAGAGGCTGCATTCATCTACTGACCCATTGCCATCCTTTAGCATGTAACACTATCCTCAGTATTGTGACATTTAATGCCATCAGACAGTGGCTCATATTGCTAGAAATGGTCACATCCTACACGCAAGCGTCTGATTTCACTGAATTTCATTATTGCTGTATTGCATTGCAGATCAAAATGCTACTTAGAAGAATTATTGGCTGCAAAGAGACAATCAATTTAGTAGTGGTGCCATGTAATGTGGATATTGCAACAACAGAAGCACTGAAAATGGCTCAAGAGGTCGACCCCAGTGGAGAAAGGACGCTAGGTGAGGCAATTTTTAAGCTACAAGTTGAAGAGAAGTGCAAATCTTTTTTTCCACGGTCTGATGTTCTGTATTCCACACCAGATCCGTGAAATTAGCTACTAGAAGAAGGGAAAAAAAGAAAACAGCCTAAATAAACTATTTACAAAGCTTGAGAGGAAGTAGCTCTAAGAATCCCTAAACTTTGAGTCTTGCTGGCATTCATGTTATGAATAATTGCAAATTGAAAATCTCAGAAATAATGGTGGGAAAGCTTTGCTGCTGCCTGTTAAAAAAGGTTTGCAAGGCAAAAGGCGTGGTGGGAGGCCAACTGTAGAGCAAGTTTTACAGTGCAAAGCCCAGGAGCTGAGAGCTTTCTAGGAGAGAGAAAATAAAGCAAAGAGAAGTTGCTTTGTAAAACACGGTACAGAACGTTCCCGCTCTGGTGGCGGGGTGTCCTACTGCACCTCTGCCACCTGTAACTTCTGTGCCCGACTAACTTTCTCTTTGGGTAACTTCACAGGGATCCTGACGAAACCCGACCTGGTGGACAGAGGAACCGAAGAGTCTATCATTAAAATAATACGAAACCTGGTCGTCCCCCTCAAAAAAGGTTACATGGTCGTGAAGTGTCGTGGGCAGCAGGACATCCACAACAAACTGGCCTTGGCCACTGCAATCCAGCAGGAGAGAAAATTCTTTGAGACTCACAAACATTTCAGGTACTTCTCGCAGAAAGGACCTAATCGAAAACACATTAAAGTCACTTCAAAGCTTCCTGTTGTCTTGCTGAGATTTAAATTACAGGTATTAATTATACTGGCTATTTCTCATTGCCCATGTAGTGTTGCGTTCCAGTAAGCCAGAAGCATTTTACATGTCAAGTAAACTTCTAAAATGTATTTTGGAGGCAAGTTCAACATATATCTCTCCTTAACCCTGGGAGAAGTGCAATGAACTTCAGAAGCTCAGAATAGTCCCGAAGAATTCAAGTTAAGCATCTGAGCACTTCAAGTCAAGCACTGAAGTATTTCTATTCACTGGAAAACTCAGCGAAACTCAGCATGAGAAAGAATACCGCCCCAGAAGATGACTCAGCAGCAAATCAATCATAATATAGAGAATGGCAGGTGAAAAGGGTTTTGAATCAGTGTACTTCACACATGCAGAAATAATACAGCAGCACATTAATAATCTGCTGTTAGAATTTGCTATTTTCAGATTCTCCTCTGCTTCCCTTTGCTTAGCCAGTAGGAGTAGCTGTCAAACAACTCCTGCATAAAAGCTATGCTGCCCAGAGAGTCCTGGGCTGCTGCTGCACCTGTGCTAGGACTCCCCAGAGGGCCCTTTCTTTACTCAGTTTGTGTAGTAGAACCAGTGAAATCAGAGCAGAGCATTAGTGCTGCCTCCTTGCCCCACACACGCGATTTATCCAAAACCAACTTTTCCTCTTTTTTGCAGCATTCTTATGGATGAAGGAAGGGCTACTATCCCTTGTCTGGCAGAGAAGCTCACGAATGAACTTGTGAGACATATTATTGTAAGTAACAGAGGTGCCATACTAAGCTGTTTGTATCAGTTACTATCTAAAAATAAGTTCAGCCCTTCAACCTTGGATTGCAATTGATTGCAACTGGATTGCACCTTTATATGCGTAGATAGTACTTAATTATCCTTCAATCCGGCAAACTGTGAACAAATTGAACTGAGAGTTAGAAGTATAGAAACCCATGCTCTGTCCTCAGATTTGGCTTTAAGCTCAAGATTGACAACAGGCAAATCATTTCATCTACTTGTGACTCATAACTCCTGCCTTTTCAATGGCAGCCATGATATTTGATTTTGTTTGGTATTTCATTCAAGGGTGTTGATCAGCTGGGTGACATGTTACTCCTATGAGCTTACTAAAACACAATAATTTCTATTTAACTGAAAATGCCTTCAAAATCTCAAGTGAGACCTAATTGGTTTATTATATTACTACACTAACATAGGTACATCAGGTTTTTAATTTTATATACATGTATCTGTAAGTAATATATCTTATTCCATTAAGGGAAAATGCTAAAATACAGGAAACCTCTAAATTCAGTCCTGAAGGAGAAAAAAATAAACACAAAATAAACAACTAAACATCCATGTTCAATCAGGTATTTATCAGGAATGGAGGGGTCAGTACATTCCCCGGATCACCACCTCTGTGGCACAACCTGTGAGGACATAGTTTTTGGCTTACTGTAGGTGAAATGTTGCCCTAGATTGCAGCTACTCTGCCCGCCTCGCAGTGAGTTCCAGCCTGATTTCTCAGGGATATCCTAGCCCCCTGCCTTCTCTCAGTGAAGGCCATATTTCCACTTCCACGCTATCCAAATATCACACATGGGATGCAAGAACAGTGAGCTCTAAAAGCAGCAAAAATCATGTGCAGGTGTAGGTCACTCTTAGAAGGATTTTTTCCTTCCAAAACCAGACATGTTCAACCTACCTAAACATCCTTTTTTACTGTCTACCCCCTAGAAAACTCTGCCAACACTAGAGAACCAAATACGTGAGGTGCTCCAAAAAACGTTACAGGATCTACAAAGGTATAGAAGAGGCGCACCCAGAACAGATTCTGAGAAGCTGATTTTCCTCACAGATGTAAGTATCAATATTGGTTTGGTCACGGAGCAGAGAGAGGAGGTAAATGTGGGAGAAAAAGTAATCACCTAAAGTTAGCAAACGGTCAGCATGGGCCACCAGGAAGCTTGTGGTATCTGTCACTGAAGTGTTTTGAGAGTAACATAGACAAACCTCTGGCAGGAATACGTCATACCTGCAAAAATAATGGACCACGGGAGCTCGTGGCCCCTTCTAGCAATCTTTTTCCTGTGATTATGTAACAAGAGAATCGAACAACAACTTGGTTGACTGGTCAAAATCAAGCATCTCAGAGAGGGAAAACTTACATTCCTGACTGCCCAACATTTTGAAGGGTTTCCATTGTTTACAGCACTCATAAGACCAAATGCATTCCTGGTATCAAAATATGGTTTGCAAGTCCATCTAAGTGTCTCGTCCTGGGGAGCTAATCCCTCACAGTAAGCTTTCGGCAGGCCAGCAAGGGTACTTATGGAGGCTCATCAGCCTTCAAAGACTTCATACAAGTCTGGTCAATTAGAATTTAGTAAATGGTTCTAAGATTCCACAGGAAAACAAAAAACAAAACAAAACAAAACAAAACAAAACCCAACCCCATAGTATTAAGTTTGCTCTCCCCTAGCTGTGCTGGTTTTGAAAAAAAAAAAAAAAACAAAACAAACCAGGAGCTAAGAGCATAAAAGATGTAAGGAAGGGATGTTTTCAATGAACCATGTCCCTGCTTTAACATGAAATGACTGCAGATTTACTTGATGTATGCAAGTTAGTCTGAAGAAATGAAACTTTACTACATTGCTTGCTTTTTCTTTAATTCATTACAGTTGATAAAACTCTTTAATCAAGACATCTCTCAGGCAATGCAAGGAGAGGAACAGGTGTTTGGATGTGAAATCAGACTGTTTACAAAAATCCGCAGAGAGTTTCGAACATGGCAAGTGATTCTCCTAGAGTGTGCTGCAAAGGGTAAGCATAGAAAACCATCACTTGCAGCTGACCTGAGATTCCATTCCCTTGCTTTTAAATCACGACACAGCATCATAAACAGGTTGTTTTCAAGAAAGTGAAAAACAAGAAGCTAGGAGCATTCATCTGTTGTAGTGTTAGGCAAGTTATGCTTTGGTCCTTGGGGACAAAGACCCAGCTTGCGCTAAATGCTGTCATCAAATGCAGATCAGTGGATGTCTCTTTTCTCCCAGCAAAGCAATAAAATCAAGACTGTGGATCCTGGTACAGAACTGGTTGGTGATTCTCTGAACCGTTCTTCTAAATAACAGCAACAAACCCAACACCAACACTAATAATTATTAATAATAATAATAATAGTAACAATATATTTAAACTATGTAATAATTTGTTATAATTCTATTACTACTACTGTTGTTGTTGCTTGTTGTTGTTAGGAATGTTTTGGACTTTTGGTCTTTTTTGTTCTACTTTAGCTCTGGTTTAAGGTGTGGAGAAAGCAATTCTGAGTCTGAAATAACCACAACTTGTAAAGAGTACCCCTTTCTGTGCATCGCCCACCTTGCTAATTGCTTAACTGAACTCAGTTCTAAACTGAGGTGTAGGGTGATACACGCAGAGTGAACTCTGCTGTACACTCAAAATCTTCTGCAGCATCTTTTTCACATCTTTCAGAGACCCTGTCATTTGCTCTTAGAGATGAAATAGCATCAGCTGCCAGTCAAACAGTAGCTCTTGAAACAAGTTCTTTTAGTCTTTGATGCACATCTATGTCAATATCACTAGTGACTCTAAAATGATAGGTACAAATAGGCTGCAAAGGTGCCGTCCGCCAGAGGCAAATAGATGTATATATACACATATACGTGAAGAGAGACAGGCAGACAGACATTGGCATATGTCAAATGTCTCTTATGTCCCATCCATGAAGTACCAAGCCAATCAACATGATTTTATGGAGGGGAATAAAAGACAATGAAGGCATGAAGAAATAGATGTAAAAATGGCAGAAAGCGCTAGCAGAAGGATGCAGCTTCTTCAGAGAACAAAGAGCAACTGAGTGGCAGGAGATACGCAAGGCATCACAGCTGAACCACAGTGGGGAATCCTCTGGGCACTTTCAGGTTACCCCCGTTGATTTAAACTAATATGTCCGACTTCACAATAGGATCAGGGTAGCAGCACACAGCAGCTCTTACAACAGCACAGCTCTTGCTGACAACATGCTGCCCCAAAATCACGTGTACATATGCTCAGGTGCAGTATTTACATGCGCAGCAGAGTAAGTTCACTTACATAGCTTGAAAACCAGAGGTAGGTTTAGCGAGCCCTTCCTCAACGAAAAGCATTGTTATCAGCCACCGCTGATAGGATTTCTGAAGGTACATCATTGCATGTCAGATGACTCTGTTTAACTTCAGCTTTCTTATGATGAATGAAAGTATTAAAAATAGCAGAAGCTTTGGATACTTGAAGCCTTGAACTTTCAGTTGTGAAGGTGGTAGATGTTCTGGTGGACATATTACAGCTTTGTATTACCTTAACTGTACAGGTACGTTTTCAGACTCTGAACCAGATACTCCACATCTACTTCTGTCTTTTCTTTTTCTTTTTTTGCTTTTGTTATTATCTAGTCATGGACTCATATATCCGAGTGTTAGAATTGAATGTGTTCATGGCTTGACTTCTACTTCCACATGTGTACTTGATCCATGATTTACAAATTTGACCCCAAAACAGGGCAATATCAAAACCTTTCAAAACACATAGAAACACATCTTTGCCTGAATATGTAAACCAATTCGAAGGGATATACCTCATTTAAGATGGCAAATTCATATAATGTCAACAAAGAAATATTGACTGTGGTATCTTAAATAAAAATAGCTAGTCAACAATAGATTCCCTGGAATAAGACTGTTCAGTGAGTTTGGGTTTTTGTTTTGTTCTCGGTTTTTTAAAACTCAGAAGTGACTGATAATGGCCACTTCTGTGAGGGTAGCAATTCCAAGAAGAACCGGTATTTTTGAGCCCCATCATAATTTCTGGATTGCTTTCTGTCAGTTAGGTGCTTGATCCAGTGTGTGAGATGGCTCATTCACTGAGCGATAATGTGTGTTAGCTCAGTTCTGTAGTAACGGTATTGCTTGAAAGGTCGTTTCAATAGTTGTTCTTCTCAAGAGCATTTCAAAGAGGAGAAATAGACTTCCTTCTTAAATCTGAAATTTATAAACTAAGTGATTTAGTAGTAAAGCGATGTTATTTTAATATTACAGTTAAAAAAAATGTACCCAGTAAAGTGTGGAAATATGAAGACCAGTATCGTGGACGGGAGTTCCCAGGCTTTGCCAATTACAGGACATTTGAGGACATCATAAAAGAACAAATCATAGAACTGGAGGAGCCGGCCATTGAGATACTGAACAACGTGATCGGTACGTCTCGCAGGCCCCATGAGGCTGTCTTGTGGGAGACACCGGTGTGCCTGACAATTTTTTTTCCAGGATAAGCCGACGTTCTCACTGCTGGAGCAAGAGCTCCAGCCAGGATACTTGAGAGCGGGGAAATGAATCTGATTCAACCCGGGGGCTTGCTTCTTCTCTAGAGCCTCCAACCTCTACACATGGTCTCCAGTGTTTGTTAATACTTTTCCCAGTGGCTGGTGGAAGGGACTTAGAAAGTAACTGTAATAAATAACACAGTAAAGAAATAGTATAGTAGAAGTACCTGGTGCCAGCCAAGCTGCTTGGTATTCCCAAGCCTGGGGAGTGGCATTCACAAACCTGAATTGGGAACCCAGCTTCTTTGCCAATTCTTTGCATGCCGTTGTATGTATTATCCAGTGACTGCTGGGGCTGGGGGAAAGGGTACATAGTTCATTCAGTAAAAAGCACCCAAGGAAAAAGTATGTCATGATCCTATCTCTCTTATGTTTGCCTTAGAAGGCAGCTATGGCACCTGTGCCAGGCTCAGTATGAAATGCGCTAGCCCCTCTTCCTGGAGAGGCCACTCAGGGAGTCAGATGCAGATGTGCTTACAAGTGATGGCACATCTGGTCAGACACAGCTATAAGCACAGAAATTGCTTTATCAAAGAAATCTCAGTGATACTCAATCTCTCAGGTGTTAAGTGGTTACAGGAACATCTTTAATGGCTTACACTGCTGGACCTAGAAATCTAAATTCCTACTTGTTTATATTGGTCATAAAGGCATAGTGCATCAGTACAGCTGCTCAGCTATTTCTGGATGAATACAGAAAATGAGTAGTTTTCCCACCTGTCATATTAACAATAGTTTAAAAACCTCACTTCCTTACCTGACTTTATTTTGTCTGTCTGTTCTTCCCTTAGGATTGGTTGAAGACAGATTTATGGAACTCACTAAAAAGCATTTTGCTAATTTTCAGAATTTAAGCAGAGCTGCTAAGGTGAGACACTTACAACCTGGGATAAGACAAGAGCAAGACAGAATGGCATTTGTAAATACAACCATGCTTACAGTACCTATCCCATTGCATTACCCTTATGCAAGCGTGGAATTCCTTGCAGGCCTACAGTTTTTATAAAATGAGGAAGAGCTTGAAGATGATAGCATGTTTATAGTGGTGCTAATGAAAGTGCGTTCTGCCTTTCGGTACAACTTTGACAAGATCTAAAACATACATTCCTCATTCATTCTGGTCACTTTCTTGATGCATACAACACAATGCAAAGAAAACCTGGTATGGCTGCCTTGAAGAGTTTATAATTAATTTCAAATTTAAGTCCTGCAATGATTTGTAAGCATGTGGGTAGCCTCAGAGCGCTAAACAGTGCTTTTCCCTCTCTGAAAGGCAAGACAGGGTATTAGCCAGTGCAAGAATCTCATCTTTGATAAAAGGGAGCAGCAGCAGACAAGCCAAAAATCATTCAACTATGAGAGAGTTAGAAGATGACTGTTCACAGTTTGAGGGATTGCATGTTTTGGGGTGGAGTTAAATGATATGGATGTCATTGAAGGCCTTTTCTCAGAAAGAGCTTTGAGGAAGAGATGAGAAGCAATGCTGGACAGCCAGGAAGCAGAGTCCACTCCCAGGGTACTGCTTAAAAAGGAAACTCAAAGACAAATGTGAGTGAATTAGATGGCTTGCTATTTGACTTGCATGGCCAAACCCTACTGAGCTCCCAGGCCAACCAGACAGCAAGCAAATTAGCTATTTCAGCCAAACACAGAGGTGTTTAGGGAGGGTCTTCAGGCATAACACGATGAGAAGAATGAAGAAGGAGGAAGTTCTGGTAGACACTGAAGATGAGAAAAAAATGGGATGCTTTCTTAGGGATGCTGGGAAAGCATTTCAAGGGAATTTGAGAACGACTGAGGGAACTTTGCTGCCCCCACAGACTTCTAGGTGGAAGTATCAAAAAGGCCAGAAAGCATCAGATTACTGCAATAAAAGTGCCAGACAGTGAGGGGTTAGGCAGGGTTGGTTTGCTGACAACAGATAGGAGACTTTGGTTTTTGAGAAGTGCCTGCTGTCACAGCCTACTGCAAGAGGGAGACGCAAACAAAATGCATGCAAAAACCAAGGACAGGTTGCAGGCTGAACTCATGGCTGGCCATTGCTGCTTGTTCCCATCAACCTTGTATTTTCCTTCGAGGTCCAAACACCAGGTTTTGACTGATCCCACTCGTGTTTAAGGAGGGGACAAAACTGCCACATTTTCCTGCTCTTTCACAACAGAGGGACCAGAATCTAAAGCATCACTCCATGTTCTCAAGAGCCAGTCTGGGATTAGACAGTGCTGCAGCAAGGACTGTTGAACTCTGTGCCCACCTTGCCGTTGCCTGGGGACACTGCTAAGCCCCAGGACCTTTGCAAAGGAAGCAAATGTCTGAGAACTTGTTGTTCTTTTCTTTCCTAGACCAGAATTGAAGACATTAGAGAGAAACAAGCAGCGGAGGCTGAAAGATGTATCCGGACCCAGTTTAAAATGGAGAGAATTGTATACTGCCAGGATGACCTTTACATTAATGATTTAAACTCTTCTAAGG
>NW_009228227.1:0-24830 GCF_000690835.1 Fulmarus glacialis | reverse complement strand
GTTGCAGGTTGGATCTGTTTCGAATCAAGAGCCCTCCTTTGTCCAGGAAATGATTTCTCACACGAAGGCCTATATCAATGTGAGTTTACAGACTACAATACAGCAGTTCTTCTGCACCCTGAATGCTATAGCATATACCCCTCGTCCAGATCTCGCTGTAGTCAATATGAGTCTTTCATGCAATACTACTACTATGCAGGGAGTAGTAGCCAGAGGGTGTAAGTGTCTCATCCAGGTACACGCACAACTTCCGTATGAATTAATTGGAGCTTCCGACCAGTGATGAAAACACCAGGACAAAGCTGGTCTGACAGGCTGTTGTCAGCACAGCTGGGGACAAGTAGTTGCACATTGCAGGATACGGTGATTAGAAAAGCCTGCAGGTTGTTAAAATGACAGCTGGCTCCTAAACCACTTGTTAGCTACCCCCCAGCCTGGCATGGCTCCCGGCTGCGGCTGCCCCTTGCTCGGGGAATATGCCATTTGCAAGTGAGTCCTCTTCTCACCCTCCTCCAGCCTTTCACGAAGAAGGGGGTGACTCCCTGCTGCCTACGCAGCCCCAGCCAATACAATGCTCTCTTGCTGGCTTTCCTATGGGGACAAGTGTCAGGGGGAGGAAAGGACAGTCACTTACCAGCATGGAGGAGAGGATAGAAGGGGGAAGAGCCTTTGGCCCTGTAATTAGGAATTACTGATATTCAGTTGATGGCAAGCCCGTCTCTCAGGCAAATGAAGCAACAGTCCTAGGATTGCTTTCCCCGGTGCAAGTTCGTCTCACAGTTTTCAAATAACACTAATTTCCACAAGCCTAACAACATTATGTACAGCATTTCAGCATTTGGCCGAACAGCGTCTGAGAGCTCAGGTCAGCTCAGGTCAGCCTCAAGCCCCTCTGCATGTTCCTGCTGCCAGCAGAAAGTGGTGTCAGTGGCTTGCAAACTAATGCGGCAGGAGGAGCAGTAATAAAACACTAAGTTAAAATGGATTTGGCTATCTGTACAGATGAGAGTGCGTATGCCGTATTGCAGATAGCTCCATAGAAGTTAAGTCTCTGAAGACAAATGGGACGTTTTAACAAAAGATCATGTCAAAGAAAGACAGCAAGGAGAACAGGCAGCATCAGTATTTGCTTTTGATCTTTGTTTTGTAAAACTCCCTCAGAAAGCAACAAGTTCAATATTAATAATGCAGTAAGGTAGGTAGCAGCTCACCTTGAATTTCAGTAGCGAGGTTTTGACAAATTCCTGCAATTAAATGTTCAGGCTGCTCAGGCTGGTGGAGAGAAAACCATCGGCTTTCAGAGAACAAGAGACAAAGGCAGAACTACATAAGCTCTTCCCTCCCGCCTTGCTATACTCTTTCCTATAACACAAAAGCCTTAGATGCTCGTTATACATTTTTGTAAATGCCCTAAGTGCCTTTTTTAACAATAACAAATGCCAGGGCATTACATCTCCATGGGACTTATGCGAGGCCAAATACACTTTGAATGAGATGGAAGCTTTTTAGTGTCCATGGCCTTTGAAAATGGTATGCATGAATCTGTGTCACCTATGGCAGGACTGTCAAGATTCCGGGTAGAGCGTGGCTCCAGAAAAACACCCATATTTAAAGCACCTAGGCTCCCTCCCGCCACGCTCAGTAGTGCCTAGAGAATACGTAGGCTCAATAAGTGCTTTAGCTGACTGAGCCAAATTGCTTGCTATTGACTAGATCTCAGCAAACTAGAAAGAAAAACTAAACATCTAGTCTTAGTATTTTTCAGCTTAAGCTCAACCCCATTCCTTGTCCATGAAAGATTTGCAGCCACTGAGCTCCAGAGGTATGTAAAGCCAGAAACACCTTAGACTTCTCTGGAAATGGGCTGCATAAACCCTATGGGACCTGCAAATCAAATGTGCCTCTACCTGGTCTTCCCACTGCCATTTTCAAGTCAGGTGCCACAAAAAGAAAGGAAGATGGCACCTCTCTCAGTTGCAGCCAGTCACTCAGGCGTAAGTGCTCACCTGGCACCAGGAGTTGAAGAGGTTTTGAACCTCCCGTCGCCCAAGAGCACCAGCTAAGCCCCCAAGCCCTGCTGATGTCTCTGGGGAAAAGGCCCCACAAGCTCTTCTAGGTCAATCTGTTTCAATCTGCATAAATAACTAGACCAGACAGTTTGTCAGGTTAAGCAGAAAATTCTCTCATTGAGATAACAACAGATGTAATGTAGGCACACTCTAATCTCACTATTGCTGAGGACGTTTTCCCTTAAGGCTAAAGCTTACTCCAAAGCTGTCTTTCTTACACTTAAAAGTACAACCACGTCAGCAATACCATCTAAACATAGGAATTTACCACCTTTGGGAAAAATCACTGTTTGATTTCTTGTACCGTAACGGCTTGGTAGTGTTCAGAGAAGACAAGAAATTGTTCATAAGTACTATTCGTCAGGTATGTCTTCATACAATTCTTACCAATGATAGCTGGCAGAGCTAAGCAGGGAACAGCCTGCCTTGGGTTTAATTTGCTGAAGGAAAAAAGCAACAGCTGACATTCCCCTAACTCTTAATTTTTAGATCTTCAGGCACAAAAGAGACTAATGGCAAACATTTTTCAGTTCCTAGAAGCACTCACTTCCTGAACAGTAACTCAATACAACATTTTAAAAACATGCTGTCTCTTCTTACCAGATTACCTATAGCCCCTTCCTTTTTTAGTCCTTTTTGGGAAACAAGTCTTCTGCCTTTTTTTCCCCTTCTTGCAGGGAGCAAGTAAACGCCTCTCCAATCAGATACCTCTGATCATCCTGTCTTCTGCCCTTCATGACTTCGGGGATAGCTTACAGACAACAATGTTGCATCTTTTGCAAGAAAAAGACAAATTAAGCCATCTCCTTGAGGAGGACAATGAAGCTGCTAAACATAGGAGCTATCTCAGTCAACGAGTTAATCGTCTCACCAAAGCCTGCCAGTACCTGAGAGACTTCACCTTGCCGTAGATTTCTTAATTTTTCAGAAGTATTTTTCTGCTCTTGTTTTCTAGCTTTATTGAAGAACTTTGTAAAAGCCCCTAAAAATGTAATGTCAGCACAGACCTTTAACACTCATTTCTAGTGTTCAGTTCTGCTTTATTTTCCATAACCAGTTATATGCAAACACCAACCCTTATGTGAAGTGCTCCATTGGGGGAGTTGTGATTAAATAAATGTTACCCCATTTTTAAACATTTGCTTTATGAACTCTGTACAATCATCAAAATAATTATTAAAAAGCTAGAGCTCTGACGGTTGTGTTTTGTTGTGGGTTTTTTTAAATGAGGATGAGGGCTTTCAGCTGTATAACTCACAAACTGTAGAAATCAATTTATCTAGCTAACTTTCCTAGATGAAGCTTACTGCACAACCCTAGCGATCCCACGCTTCTCTTTGTATTTTTGCCTCGCTGTGGTGCTTGTCTTTCCTGCCATCACCTGAAAGATGACCCTGCAAGGTGTCACCACTGTTAAGTCCCAGCCCGGGAAGTAGAGAGGCTGCATACGGTGGGCATTAAACAGTTCCAGCCTAGAGGGAAAAGAAAGTTAACTTCACCTGATCGGTACATCCACAGGATGCCGTTGGCTCTGTTTCTCCTTTTTCAGTTCTCTGATTTGTATAGAAAGGCCAAGAGGTTCTTTCTTTTGCATGCCTGGAGCATTGCCTGAAATTTTGGGACTCATGGGCAATTCAATAGGTGGCAGGATTTGGATGTCCAAAAGGGATTAAACCACCCAGGATGTTAAACATTACAAGGGTGTCTCAGCGCGTGGCTTGCTGCCTTTCTCCTTCCCCTCCCCAGGACAAGGAGAACCTTTCCAAAAGCTCTTTCATTTCATGGAAGCCAGTGCAAAATATAATACTGCACACCGTATTCATGACGTCTTTCATATGGAGGATTTATTTTAATGGGCAAAGTTGTGCTTTGCGTAGCAAGAGTAATGTCTGAATTCAGCTAAAAAAAAAATGCGCTTGTTCCAGTGTGCCGTGTAGTAATTTCCAACATGCTTACAAGAGAAGCCTTCTCTTCAAGCTAGAAATGATAGAAAGTGTTTGACCCTCTGACATGAAACTGCAGCAGCAGATGGCTGACTTCTGTGGCACAGCGTTCACCCCAGTACAGCACACAGCTTTCTTGACCCCGTTTAGCACTACAGCCAGTTTTCCAAATTTCAGTATACTGTTTTGCTACTGTTGACTTGCAGTGCTGCAGGTCAGAAGCCATAAAAAAGCCTGATACCATAAGAACTTAATTTATTTAATTTCTATTTTGAAAGTATTTTAAACTTGTTGACTACTTCATGGTATCCCCAAAGGCGCACTTGATGCTCATGTGTTATTGAAAACACCCTGCCTCACACCTAGCGAAGAGAGGCAGGTACACATTGCTTCAGGTAGCATGAGATGTAATAACAAAATAGGGTGCAACTCCCTTGACCCACTGACTTTATTTAATTCAATTTCACAAGTCAGAGTGATTTCATCAGACCCAGCCACTAAAGACATCCAACATTTTTTTTCCCTGGGTTTGTTCAAGGACCTGAATTAAAACAATCTCTTGGACCACCCTCTTGTGTTGTTTTTCTTTTGCTTTGTTTTTTTTGCTTTGTTATTTTTTTAAATCAGATTCTCAAAGCACTTCAGACACTGAATCCAGCAACTGCTTCCAAAAAAATCCAAGCAAACAGATATAAACCACTACTAAGAAAAACTATTTGTAAAAAAAAAAATATTTATTTGGTGCAGTGTTTACATGCAAGATAATTGCATTTCAGTACCAAAAGAGAAAACAAGACTAGCAGAGTCATTTCATTCAAAAGATTTATCCTTCTTAACAAAAGTGACTTGGTATGGCTTTTTGATCCTCTGTACTATGATTATAAATTATTTTCAAAATCCTAGTCAAGGTGGCACTCTGATATTAATTACATTTTGCTAAAAACATACAAGCAGATACATAAAGGAAAGCTCTAAGGAATTAAAAGCCAAATTTAATACATGAGGTAGTTCATCTGGTTACGCAGAAACGCAGATTTGTGTTTCTTTGTATAAAACATCCAGCCTCTGTACGTGTGTCTGCAATCAGTATCGCTTGCAACACAGCCATACTGAAAAACTTTGCCCTTTGCCTTTCACAGCAGGGAGAGTTCAAGAGTCAACCTCGATGTGCCCAGCCAGGGACACTTAACTCACCGCTTCCTGCTACAGCTCCGGAGCATCCCTCTCCATAGCCTACATCGAGAGTGACGGCAGGTCTTGCCCTTTTTGGGTTCAGAGCAGCTTAAGGCAGAACAGCACTTTTAATTACTGAGACAGTCAGACTGGTCTCACTTCGAACAATCTGACTTGGATGACTGCTGTGTCAAGATCCTGAGGATTTTTAACTACCTGAATATACAGTATTTTTTTTCTGTGCCTCTACTGTAGTGCATGAAAACTTCCCTTCATATAAACCAAAAAACATTCATTTCTTTTTAATTTGCCAACCAGCAGCTCAGAGATTCAATGTTCACATTACTTAACATTTAATTTAAAATACTATTAAACCAACTGTCTCAGCATCCTGCTATAAAAATCTTAAATTAAATTGTAATTAAAATTGCCATTATAAGCCTGTACCCAATTATCAAGTGGAAGTTACTCAACTAAAGAGAGACATTTCAGCAAGCAGTTGACCAAATGACTTTCTGCCAGGCACCACAAGAAGAAGAAAGGTGCTCATTGTGATAATCCTTCACTGATTAAGATCAGTCACTGTAGCCAGCACAGAACCGAGTGTGCAATCCTTCACATTATTTTTAAAAAGAAAATTCAAAGAGAAAAAAAACATAATTTGTAAAGTGAATAAATATCCCAGGCACCCATGGCTTCATTTATTCTTGTTCTCAGAAACATCGATCAGCAAGAAGGACAGACAGCGTTGTCATCTGTTTGCCTGTTGAAAAAACAAAACAAAACAAAAAACAAAGGTTCAAGTTCTGCTGACAGACTATCTTATCAATTACTTGGATGCTTCTCAACAGAATAGCTTCACTAGCAGACAAGTCACATTTATTTATTTTTATATATAAAATCAAGTTTCAGGATTTGGGACATTTAAAATTATTAAAAACACCCAAATATTTTACCTGCATGTTTTTATAAATCCAATCTGTAAACACAGTCATATTCCCATACACTCCAGGTCTATTGGGACTTGCACAGCCAGTTCCCCAGCTGGTATCTCCAAGCAGCCACCACACGGAGTTTTTCTTAGTTACTAGTGGACCTCCACTGTCACCCTGCACAAAACACAAGCATACTATTAGTGACCTGGCCACCAGGAAAGACACAATCCATTTCACTTCAGGAATACAGGTTAAGTTTCAAAAAAAGCTAACCACCATTTTAAGGTAGTCACTAAAACAAAATGCGATGGCAATTATTGTATTTAACGATGACCGCTTGCAATAGAGATGAAAATTGTTTGCCCAAAGCACCAAATGAGATAGGCATTATTGACTTTCTTGTTCACAAGCGTAATGCTAGGGTATCGCTGTGATTATGAAGCGCATTTGTTCTCTTTCAAGTACCAGATAATAAAACATCCCTGAAGCATTAAAAAGGACTGCGTCACCCTCCTTGGGTATTTAGTGAGAACTCGGCACTGGCAGTTATTCAGAAGATGAAACAAAAGCTCTCTCTTTTAAAGGGATGCACCACAAAAGGAACTAGAAGCCCAACCAAAATGTTACTCAATTTTTTTTGCGTTGGATTCGTTTGTAATTAATAGATGATTAAAAAAGCCTACTAGTAAGACCACAAAAATAATCAGAACATTATTAGGTGTTAATTAGGAATAACTACCTGACAAGAATCAATTCCTCCTTCTAGATGTCCAGCACAGATCATTGTAGGCAAAATCATGCCACTATAGATATAGACAGAATTACACCTAGAACGTTCTATTAAGAGCACCGAAGCATAATTCAAGTTATTTGATGTTTTACCTAAAATTGAAACATGCACAAAAACACACATACAAAGACAAAATTAGAACAAGCATCATATTACGTTGCTATTACAAATCCCAGCAGCTAGTACAGTTCAAGATGAAATAAACTTCCTAGAAACATCGGGATGGACACATCGCACAGAGACAACTATGACATTAAAACTCCCTTCCAAGAGGTCAGTGAGTTACCCTGCTTTGCTGTCAGTGTACTGTAAAGCAAGAAAACATGGCACCTACCTGCCTACTCCAGCCCAAGTCAACTGTGTTATTTACAGGGCTATTAAAAGCACATGAAGACTGCAAGAGGCAAAGAGGACCTCCCCACAGTTTCATGGTCCAGCACAAGCTGCCCGCAATTCCCATATTCAGGGTCCAGCTTCCCCAACACCCCCTTCCCCGCCCAGTACCTCCTCATACTGAAAGAAACCTTTCCTCCCTTTCCTTTTCACTTCTTACAAATTTACTTGCATCATGCTATTTTAGCTCGAGGTGGTGGAAAGGACAGGCTCCTGCCCTGTCCCATGTCCGCAGAGGACTGGCTTGGCATACAGCTACCCTTGTTACAAGAGAGGTGGCCCTGCTAGCCGGGGCACAGAATTGTTTCCCCTGTGAATATTTGTGGGCCCCGGTACTGATTTGAAGCTCCTTTGCAGTCTGCTGAATGCAACACATCACAACTTGCTTTGAGACAGAATGCCCTGTGTAAATATTAGAGGCTGTAAAATGGATGAAAAAATAGCGTATCAACAGATCTGGCTCAAACTGCCCAATAAGCCCATGCAACGGTTATTCGTAGACTGAAGAGGACTGGTTTATGTAGAAGACCAAAATATTCCAGAGCCACTCTTTACCTCCTTGGTACTCTGCTCCCCACCCAGATATCCAGCACTGCTGATTAGGCTGGAACATCATTCCTGGATTAGGCAGACAAACTGGCCGAACAGTATCTACAAAACAAACACAGTAACATCTGTAATCCCAGATGTCCAGACATAATTCAAAACAAATGCATATGAAATATCTCAGCATAAATCCACTTAAATCCATACACACCATGCATTTTCTCTGTACTTTACCTTCCTTGCAGATAAGCAATTCTGTGCAATGCAGGCAGCAGCAGAAAGCTTACCAGCTGCCCTTTCCCAGGTGGCTACCTAATCTTCACCTCAAAGTGAGGAACAAGCACAGTTAATGGTTCTAGATCAATTAATCAGGCTAACTAGAATGATTAACACCAGCTCTTCTGCTCAGTAGAGGACAAAGAAGAAAAACTTCTGACAACTACCTCTCTGCATTCTCTTTGCCAAACCCTGCTGAAAATAATCACAGTGCAAGCAGGATTCAGTGCCAATATACAAGAAGTGTGAAACACAAAAACCTGGTAAACAACAACAACCTGCCTGCTCTCAGCAGCAGAAGACCCGCTCCCGATTACTTCTAGTAGCTTTAAACTGATGCATTGAAATCTAAAGGACCTGTACACAAAAAGAACTTCAAGATTAAATAATGATTTGTCCTCTATTTTTTACTGTTTGCTTACAAACAACCTACATCTACTTTTAAGAAAGGAACTTCTTGTAATGTTTGGTTTTGGGGTTGGTGGGGTTTTTTTCCCAATTGTTATTTGATGTAACTTAGTTTAGGGTTTAGTTAGCTGCTCCACCATTACATCCTGAGTCTGCACATATAGGAGTGGCAATACTTAAGCACCATACAGCATTCTGGGGTAAAAGTACATTATTGAGATGAGCCCAAACTCCTTTACCATATACTAGATTTAAATAAATCCTACTTAGAAAATCAGAGGGTGTGCCCTCTGTCTCTACTTCTACCCTGTCTCTGTCTTTAAGGTGTCTCTACCCCCATTTTGTGTTCTTCTCCTAAGGATCTACAAGGATTTCTTGATGAACTTCAGAACTTTTAAAAGATGTGCCCATTGCCATTGGATTTTTGCCTTAAGAAGAGCAGAATACATACCAGTAAAACTCAGTGGTGTCTCTAACTTCATAAGGGCAACATCATTGTCTTTAGAATCTGTATCATAATCCGGATGGGAAATTATCTGTTGCACTCTGTATCCATTTCTTAAGAGCATCTCATTCTGATTCAGAATCCCAGCATAAACCCTCCAGCTGTACGGGTCAGAAAATCGCCTACAGAAAAAAGAAAGGTTAGAAGGTTTGCTTCTCTGGTAAGGAGTCACAGATTATGACCTTCAAAAAACTGTCTTCAGAAATGGTAGTCAAATGCATGTGCGACCAAGAATGCACATGCATTTGACTACCATTTCTGAAGAACAAGGTAAACAAATTGCAAAACGTCTAACTTTGTGAAAGCTTGACTCTGATTTCATAAATATCTCCAAAAAATCTTTGAAATGGGTTAAGTATCACTGTCTATCCCCTTAGTCACTCAGCACAGCAAATTATAGTCTGAGACTGCAACACTGAAGTCTATTGATTTCCATGGCTGAGGGATCAAGCAGTTATTTCTGAGGTCTCACATGTCAGTGGTATCACTCGCATGTACTATCCAAAGCACGCAAGGGCAGCAGAAGCCAGAATTAGTAAAAACATGATTTAGTGAAGGAATTTCACTATCTTGAGAATGCCAGGGGGTTTTTTGTTTGGTTTTGGGGTTTGGTGAGGTTTTTTAAATGTTAAGCATGCTTCCTAGATGTAATTTAAGTGGTATCTTGTGCTCCAGCACATTTTACAAATGCTCAAGAAACTTCCCACAAGTGTTAAAACTCCCTCCATGAGAACTGCCAAGGCAGCAGCGCTTGCAAGTCATCCCCCCTCAAAAAAAAAAAAAAAAAAAAAAAAAATTAAAAAAAATCAAGACTGAAAACCAGTTTTGTGCCAGCTACAGCTTGGTTGCCAGTCCTAAAGCTTTTGCATACTACAGAGCTCAAATCAGAAAACAAAGGAGAGATAAGATCATCACATAAAAATAAACATTTGCATTCCTCTCTCAAGATTAAGGACAAAGTCATTTCCCCTCGGCTTAGCCTCAAACTGTGATCCAGGCAACCAACCGTTAAAATGTTTTTGCTTAGAGGGTTTTCCCTCCAACAGAAGCAGCCACCTTTTAAACATATTCTGCCGCTGTACTCAACTCTCCTTTATAGGTTAAAAATGTACAAAGCACCAGCTATTTTCCTTGTTGATGCCTACGAAAAGTGCTCCTTGAATAGATATAAATCTATATTTAATACTGACTTGGGCTTTACTACCCTGTGGCATGAAGATACAAGGAAATAAATGTTACAGGCATCTTTAAATTGATCATATCTACAGTTGTGCGATATTTGAGGATTTGGGATTTTTTTTTCTTTTTTTCCTTTTCTTTGTTTTTCCTCACAGTGTAATTCAACATCTTCGTGAAAACATTGTACTGTCTGGCATTAGGTTTGGTGCCTTGAGTTTACCTCTTAAGCTGGGTGGGTGTCTGTGCCCAACACCACCGTCCAATTTAATTTCCACATTTAACAAGTATAATAAGATTTTCTTCCTGTAGAAAGCAGACAGATGACTGCAGCCAGCCTCCTCCAGAACAAATCTTCCCTTAGTACTTGAAAACCATACTGCTACATAGATAAAATACTGCACCTAGCACCTGCATTCAAGGCAGGGGGGAAGGGAGGAATGGTATTTAATTCAGTTTTAAAGCAGAAAGTTGGGAGACTTAAGGAAATTTGTGCATTTCAGCCTGAAGCAAGAAAAATCGCCGTTCGAGAGACAAACGAACGGTCGCTCCGGGGCCCGCGTGGGCAAGACTCACCCTTCCACGCAGTGTGCCGCCGTCACTATCCACTGGCGGGTGATGATGGAGCCCCCGCAGACGTGGGTGCCCTGCACGTGGAGGCTGACCTGCCACGGCCACTGCCCCGGCACCGCCCCGCTGCCACCCACGATTCTGTTCATAACGTTCACGCTTTTAGTGGACAGGCCGCACTCTAAGGAGTCAGTTACACACACACAGGCGTTAGTTAAAGAGCAAGCTGGTCTGGAAGATGGCTTCTGCAGCTCGCTAGCAGAGGAGAGCACAGGCCACGTCCGACCTCTGCACTGCTGGCGTTCGACACGCCGCAGCTCGGGCCCCCGCCTTGGGCACCGAGATCCCGAGTCTCCCATAGCCCAGACCTCCTTTACATCGCAAACGTCCAGATGAGTATTTGGTAGCTGCTGCCCTCGGTTCACAACAAACCATAAACCAGCAGTTCATTCCACCTTTGAGTGTGGTATTCAAGCACCTCTGGCGAGCCACACAGACACACGCCTTTGTGCTGTGCGACAAAAGAGACAACAGCCAGGAGTCGCCTCATGACAGCCATTGCCGTCAGGAATACACTGCCCACCCGACGGCCGCGTGTTGGAGAGCGGGTGCGCCACAGACGTCCCACCACGGCTGCCGGGCGAGGGCTACAGAGCTCCACCGTAGGCAAGTCATTTAAAGGAACCGGTGGCAGCAAAGACAAAAGCAACTGGGCATCCAACATCCTCCTCATCTCCTCTCCCGCCCTGCTCCTTAAACTGCACCATTTGAAACTTGGGAACCAGAGTTAAATCATCTGCCCATCAAAAGGCGGTAATTATTTATCCAGATTCAAAAGGATTTCCCAGCCAGAGCATTTCAAAGCATCAACAAGCGAAAGTTTGAGAAACACAGTCACTTACCTATGCAGCGCAGAGAAACCACATTTCCTGACACACAGGAATCACTGAAATAGAAATAAAAAAACAAACAGGATTTTAGGCACACAGTGAAGCAAATGCTGGGCAAAGTTCACCCTCCGGCTGCTTCCTACCCTTTCCAGCTACGTGCCCTGCCTTCACCCTCATCTTCCTGCTGTGGGTTCCCTCCTTTCTTCACTCTCTCCAGCTACCCTACCAGCAACCATCTGGCCGCCACCATTTCTTGCATTCACCGAAACTGTCACGTGGAAGACTGCAGTCGCCAGTACAAAAGGTTTGTAAGCCTATTGAGGAGCAAGATGAAGAATAGCATGAGAAAAAGTTGAACTGATTTATGAAGTAGTTGTAGAAGAACCTAAAAAAGGGAGCCATGGGAACTTTGCAGGCACAGCAGTCTACAGGTTTAGAAACTAGACACTTCAGAGTTGTTTAATGAGAATAAAAATGATACTTTCCACAGTGAAAGATCCATTAGGCATGCTGTGTGTTCATGTGACTGGAAAAAAAAGCTGAACCAGCTGCTGTGAATGTGTTAGAGCTGGCAGCTATTGTAACCATACAGAAACTCCTGTTGATGGTCAAAGAGCCTTAGAAAAGTATCTTTGACATGGCAACCTTCTAGACAGCATGGAGGGAACAGGATGGAACATCTTCTCTTTTAAAAGAGGAGAGGGAGGACGGAAAAATGACAACTGTGTTTTTAAATAGAAGGGAGAGCAGTTGCTGCAATCAGATTAAAAACAAAGTCTCTTTCCCTCTAACTATCCCCATTGAAAGATGTGTTGCATTACACTACGGGCAGAAGCTAAACCTCTTACAACAGCTACAAAGACCCCTGATAAAAGGAAAGAAGTTCATATTAAACAAAGATACCTGCTATACAGCTTTTTGTACAAGTCTATATTCCCGGCACTTGTGTTCAGCTTCATGTAGCTTTTAAAGCTGACTTCAGTTGCTACTCCTCGACTGTAGTAATACGTATCTCTGCAAAACGGAAAGTCTATTATGAAACCCAGAAGTTTCAGTTTTCAAACAAGCAATAAACTGTGCCAAGCTAGAGCTTCTGACATGAACAACACTAAAACTATGATTTTTTTTAAATTAAATGCCAGTGTCGTAGTACAGTGCCAGAGACTCAGATTCTTTAAACATTTGTCAAGTTCTGTTTCCCATGAATCAGTTACTAGATTAAAATAAAATTCTTATGTAATATGCACACACGGTAGGAATCTTCAGCCTCATGAAACAGGGCAAGATGAAGAGTTGCCTTTGCTGGTACATTTACACAGCATAGCAGAGTTCATGTCCAATAAGTCGTGACAGCCACATTTCTGTGGGACAACGACAGGGGTAGCAAGTGCTGCTGTTCTGCCAGGCCTTCTAGCTGAGGACCAGCTCTATGTAGTTGCTGCTGGGCTGTCTTACTGGTGTTGCAACTACTGGGGTCATTGCCGGTTCAGAGACCTTAATTCAGAGCACCACAATAGAGCGTGGGCACACACACGTTCTGCCTGCCTGGGCAATAAATTCACTCCATTACTCCATGCATACCAGAAGACAGCATTTGCCACCTGCATCAGAGAGAGGCAACATCGAGTATTTCAACCGCAGAAGAATTTAGTCTACAGCTTTATGTGGGGAGAACGTGGGTAGCACTATGGGCCACGAACGATTATGGCGATCTTCCACACGAGCCAGTGTTACTTGTGTTCTGAGAAGACCACGGCTTTCCATCTAATACTGGTGATGACAGGTTAAGTCAGACTGGATGTTACTGAACAATTACAATGATCTGCTACTAACTGAAGTGAGCTCTGGAAGACAGTTGTGAGTGAACGTAGCAGACACAAGTGACCCCACTGAGTAACCACTGCATGCGTGCCAGACCCCGTTACTTGGAGCAACGTTTCATTTTGGTTCTATAACAGCTACCATCGTTAAAATTGGACCCACCTGGGTTCACAAGAACTAGATCACAACTGCTTTTTGTTTCAGATACGCATTCTTAAAAACGGCAAGAGGGAAATTTTAACCTTTCTATGTACGTGCAAAGGCTGACGAGGTTAGACTTACACACTGTAGCCCATGTCTTTACATGCAATCTTCCCATAATCGTCATTCCAGTCATCTTGACAAACAGGATACCAGGATTTGCTGACAGGTGAATAAACTTCCAGGATAAAGTTTGGTCCAAAAAGTCTAACTGCCAGAAATGGAAGAAGGAGAGGAAAAAAAAAAGCAAGAACACCACACGTTATATTACTGCTTTTGTTCTACTTAAAAGTATTGGTACCCATAATATTTGCTTGTATGTATGAACTGGTGTTAATTTAATGCTGCCTTCTACTCAAATTCTGACTAAATATCAAGTAGACAGAAATATAGCAATGACTTAATTCTTTTGTGCAAGGCAATTTAAGAACTACCAGTTTAAAAATGCAAGTGTACAACATAGTGTTCATCTTTTCATTTCAGCTTTTATGCTCAAAATTCTCTTTCATATTCTACCACTGCGGAATATTGCAATAGCCAGTCTTTTCTTATCTTTTATCTACACAACCATACATTTCTTAATATATCATATATCGTGTATAAACAAAAAATAATCTATTCTACTATATTTATATGCTATATCTTAATACACCAAATTTCCCCAGACAAGTGCTTGTAGAGCAAGAATGTAACAAGGAGCAATTAGCTTCAACATTCCATGCCCCTTTATGTATTTATTTGCACAAGAATTTAATGTAAAAGAGTTCAAGCAAAAGAACAGATTGAACAAGCTTCTCCAAAAACCCATCATTCAACCAAATGGAAAGGAACAGCTTTAGAGCATACGCCAGTAAATGCTAGCCCTGCATGAGGCACGTGCAGAATAAAAGTTGCCAGAGAGACAATAAGAGCACAGCCGGAGTCTTCCAGTGTGGCACTGGCACAACACAGGTGTTGGAAACAAGATGCTACAACCTTTGGAATGGACAAATTGATGATCTTTCCACTTTCCATCTTCAGCTCTGCACTAAAGCTTCCCTTGGCATCTTTTCAGTTGGAAACACAGACCAGGCTTTCTTACACAAAGGAGTTATGAAGTAGTTGAAGCATTATTGGGAGAGCGAGGAATGCAAAATATGTGGGAAAAGACGAGCCTGACTGAAGACCACCAGATTTATCACCTGAAGTTCTACTAAGAAGTCAACAATGCCTATTCATTCCAGAGACAATGTTACATTCAGTTTTGCACAAACCCCGTTCAAATTAAAAGATAACGTTTGAAAACCTGATTCAAAGTTAAGCCAGCTCAAACCCCTGAGGTTTTTTTTTTCAGCTTTTCAATTGGACTGGAAACAAACTGAATATCTAGATGTAGGCTTCAAAGCGCTCACACATCCTAAACCGTTTGAGAGATGTAACCTAGGGTAAATGGCCCTGTTGTAACTTAGGCAAGCTTGGGACAAGGCAATTTGCTCAAAAACCCTTGCAGGTGGCTGAAGGTCCCCCCCCTTGACTGCCGGCACTCACCACAGCGGGTTTCATCCTCCCCGTTGGGGCAGTGGCTCACTCCATCACACCACTGCGAGGGCAGCATGCACACTCCTGAAGATCCACACTCTATTAAGGAGCCGAAACAACGATTCTCTACTGTGGGGAAGAGAGCAACACAGCCATTAGGCTGAACATCAGCTTAGCCTCAGGCGGCTACTGCCAACTCTCATCTTAAGTAGTATTCCACTTTGGTAGAGCAAAACATTAGAACGAGCTCTTAAACTCAGAAATGGGAGGAGACCTAGCCTGATACAACAGAAGATGTATTGCTCTGTCCTTTACATCGCTTGTCAGATTAAGTCACTGATGCAGCTGATTGGATTTTGTCCACTGCCTCCCCTGAAGAAGCAAGCACCATTAAGTTGTCTAAAAGGAGTCAGCTTTGCACTGACAAAGCATAACACTTATAAGCAGAAAAGGAGGAAGAAAGCAATTACTCCAATTACATCCTTTTGCTTTCACTGCCATTTAAAACAAGATTACATTCACCCTGTATAAACCAAAGCAAGTAAAAAAAACCCTAAGAACACAAAGTGTCATCCTAATAGCTTTAAATGAACTCCCTTCTCTCGTCCTTTCTTTTCCTGCACAGAACAGAAAGCAGAGACTCCTAAAAACAGCAAATTGGTTTTTAGATTCCTTTGAAAAGTGGCTTTCATTGAAAGACAAATTAAGATAGCACAGGACAAACTTCACTTAAGCCGAACAGAATTGCTCTAGCCCAGCTTCAGAGCTCAGTCACCCTGGTTGGGGATGACTTCCAAGGTGAACGCATCATCTGTGGTACAGCTTACAGTGGTGAGACAGGGCTCACACAACGGTAACACACTTTCAAAGCAAAAGCCTCACAGAAACAAATAAACAGATGTGATTACTTCTGCTCCAAGAGAGATCCCATTTTACCAAAATAAAACATATCTTGACTGTTTACACTCTTGCAGTTAAGGTATACAAATTTACTTCAATCTCCTTCCTTCACTTGAAATTAAGCGAGGTTCAAATTTGGAACAGAGTTCCGTTTCAGAGAGGATGCACAGCAGTGACTTCCCTAACGAAATGCACCGCAGAATGTGTTGGCCACGCACAGCCACGCGCCATCTATCCCCAAGAGGTCAAACTACTCTTTACTAACAGCTACGGCGCTGTACGGTTGTACTGCACTAGCTTTTGCCAGATAGATCGGAGCTTTCCAGAGAAGCCACCTGAATAAGCTGCTCCAGAAGAGTCAAAAAAGCTGATGACATCACTTAACGTCAAAAACATATTTACTTGATGAAGAGAAAGAAAAGTGACAGCAGCATTGCTCATTAAAACGAAAGAAAAAAAAAACAAACATAAACAAAACGGAACCATTAGGAAGCAATATTAGTTCATCTCTCAGGAGGTAGGTAATGAAGACTTTCCTGTCCTTAATTCAGCATAAAATGGAAGATAAGAATGTGTATTTCTAACTTTAAAAGTTTAATACACCTTTTCTTTCAGAACAACAACAAAAAAATTCTTACCAAAATACCAGATGAAGAAAGCAGCAATTGCACAACAAATGACTAGTAAAATGGATAATATAATGACTATTGTTTTCTTTACACCTGAAATGAAAGCAAGGAGAAAAAGAGAAATTAGGTTCACATATAAGGTAATTTCAAGCCACCAGAACTATCTATTTCCTTGACATTAAAAACAGACATTTTTTGCCAGACAGACTTTTCTCCATTCCACCACACTTCCTCCAAATCATTCCTGTCCAGTTACACTGCATCCCAGCCAGCTATTACTTCTTCATCCACGGGGAGATGGCTCCTTCAAAACAGGAGTTGAAAGGGAAGATCCCTTTTATTTGTTACCTTACTTTGGAAGACCTTAAGTCTAAAATGGGAAGAAATCCCAACAAAACTTACTTGATGCACATGTTCTCCCAGATGAACGTGCTACTGGCCCACTGGACTGATGGGTAGCAACCCTTGGGACATAGCTTGGCACTGACGGAGCATTTGTTGTGAAGTACGGGTTAGCACCTACTGGCTGCCTGGCAGGACAGACGTTTTCTGGCTGAAAGCCATGATTTTCATAGTATGGCGGTTGACCCTAAATTATAATGTTGAGAGGAAGGAAACAGGACAAAATGAAAAACAAGAGGCAAGACTGCAATTAGGACAAAATCAGTTTCAGATGCCATTTACATTCAGAACCCTACTAAGTAGTTCTGCCAATGCAGAAATACACCATGCGTGCATACACGTATTAGTGACTCCAATTTACACAGAGAAAGAGATTTACAGTACATGCCTAATACCTCTCACTTTGAATAATAAAAATAATAGAGACTGAGGCTGGAAGGCATATGAAGAGCTCGGTTTCCTGACCCAAAGTAACTCAACCTAAGAAGGATTCTTGAGCCCAGCCCTGCAGCTGGCCGCACAAACCATTGCACTGGAACATCTGACAGGGTAGAAATAAGCAGCAAGGACAGTTTTAGGTGGTACCGTCATCGAAAGAAATGCTGACAAGTAACAGCCTTTGTGTGTGCAGGTCTAGGATAAATGCTTACTGCCCTGTTTTGTCCTTTGACAACACCAGGTATACCTAAGCTATTTCTGAAACGCACCGGCCTACAACAGGTCGTGGAAGAGCTGGAAGAGCTTTAGGAACTAGTTAGAAACCATTCCAATCTATCCCTCCAAAATAAGCTTTAAAAGCATAAATCTCTCCCAGGAGTATCTGAGCATTTGAAATGCTAGTTAATTCAAGCCTCTTACACCTGCCTCACAGTATATCCTTCCCTTTTCACAGAAAAGAAAACACAACAAATACTCCACATTTTAAAAGACTTGTTAATCAGGACATCACTCAATAGGCTCTTACTTGTAAAGAAATAAAACCTCATTAAAAAAAAAAATCAGAGAGGAATATTTGGAATATTTTGTTTACTTACTACAGTAGAGGTCATCTTTCCTTTGTCAGCAGTACTGAAAAAATTCAAGTGTTTGGAAGTAAAGCGTGAACCTATATAAGAAAAAAAAAAAAAAAAAAAACCAAAAACAGAAAACAATCACAACCAGAAGCTTTGTCCACCTTTCTTGTCGGTTTTTCCTTTAGAAAAATGCCAAATCTGGGGGGAAAAAAAATACGGAAGTATTACAAGAGACGGCACAAATTAAGGTGCAGCATGAAATCGGATCTCGATAGCCTCTCAATACAACCTTGAGGATTATACAGTGGCAACTATTCATTAACACGAGCGCCACACAAACCAAGAAGATTAAGTTAGTGCTCACTCTCACTGACAGAATGAGAGTTAAAGAATATCCTGGCAACAACCCACATGGTGTCAGTACTAAGTTCAGGTCCCCCTGCCTCTCTCAACACTTACTCATGTATCGCTCTGAGGTTTATGACACAGAAACGAGAACATGAACAAAGCATCAGGAAATACAAATTCAACTAATCCATTTGATAACGCCATGGCTAGCAGCCCCACAAGCCACGTATTTTTCACTCTTCCGTGTGAACTGCAAACAGTTGTTTTCTTGGTTGTGTGTTGTAGCCACCACACCAAAAACAGGGAGAGAAGCATGGCAGGGAAACAGGATGCCACACCAATATGAAAGTTTTTCAAATAGAGTAGAAGAGAGGAGCTACAGCCAATGTTCCAAGCATATAGCAGTTTATTTTAAAGTTAAACATTAACATTAAGTAAAACCACAGATTAGCAAAGACATAAGAAGCACAAAATGTTTGCTGCCGCAGTTCTAAAATAGGCAGTTATATCCCTCCACAAGCAGTCATTTTAATAAATAATCTATTGAGTCCTCTCATAATGCTACTCTACATGAAAAAAAACCTAGGAATTGCCTCAATTATGCACTGAGAAATACCTTTCTCCCGCTTGCAGAGCAGTACCCTGCACACAGACACACTGCCATGACCCCTGTTGAAAGCCATGATTATAAACAGCAGTTGCATTAAGACACAGCATAATTCTGCCCAAAGTATAAGGTTATGTTTTAGAACCTGTACCAAGGTGTCATCTCACACAAAACTGAACTGCAAATGTCTTTGAAGCAGATTCCAACAGCAGCTTGGCACCTCGAGCGTGCCAATATTTCGTGACAGTTTAGGAAGGCTGATTCTGGTATTTGCTTATTAGCGCTAGCAAAAAAAAGTAAATAATAATGCACTGTCGAACTCTTATTTGTATGGCAGACAGGTGAAAAACAAGTCTTACTCCTACTTACAGTAAGTCCATCAGATTGGTGACTCAGGCTTCAGGACTTCTGCTTTATGTCGCATCCATTCTTACCCAGCTCTTCACAGCAGAGTCGGGAAGTGTAGCTCTGCCCAGACTTAGAGGACAACTAACAAGTTGCAGGAAGATATTTTTGTTCCCTGTTCTCTGAAAAAGAGGGGGAAAAAAAGGATTAGGAATTTTAGTGACAGCAGACAGAAGAATACTATTTGGTGATTCCGAGGTAAGCCAACAGGTACTGTGACCAAAGAAAAACCCATATATTTTTTACATTAACATTTGAAAGGCTTTGCAAATTGGCAGATGATGGTCTTCCTCACTCTTTCTTGGTTTTTGTTTTGTTTTGTTTTTAAATGAACCGAGGAGAACAATATCTCTGTTGCTTAACTGGCTTTCAACCATCACTCCCAATTTAGTTCTTGTTAATCTATTTCCCATCCAGCTTCTGATTAATAACAGTTTTCTGCTATCACACCACAAAATGCAGGAAAGTCATAGGTACATACAGATTTCCATGGTATTACACATACACATTTGCCAGCATATTAAAAACATATTAAAACCAAAACCACTGGGCTCCTGTTAGTTTGCAAACGTTTAAGGCAAAAATCGATGTGTAGCATCCAATAATGATATAATCTAGTTTTCTTAAGCACGCATCGCTGACACACTGCAAAATGTTTTACAAATACATCAAGGGTACTGCAACAACTTCACAGATAAGGAAGCTGGGTCATGGAGAAACAAACTGACCTGTCAAACACTCCCCATCCCAACAACTGCAGAGCTAGAAGAGACTGGTCCGTCTTATCTCAGCCCAACACTTTGGCCTCTAACTCACCTCACACATCAGACAGATTTAAATAGATCCCACATAAAAGTATCATAAACCCACTCCGGTGCAGAAGAGTTTAGTGGGAACGCAGAACTATCCTTCCCTCCCACTGCTAGTCATTCCTCCTGATGTCTGCCGAGCTATAATGGCTCTTTACTGGGTACATCTGAAGAAACAAACCTCAAGAGTCCTTTAAAGTGAGCTGGTGGACTTAAAGTGTACAGAGATTCCCAGGCAAGGAAACAGGGATGGAGCAACCCGCAGCAGGCTTGAAGGTATAGGAGACAGGGCCCAGGGAGCCAGAGCCTTGCAGGTCGGCTTGCTAGCACCTTCTAGCTTTGGAAAAAGTATACCCAAATAATGAAAGGGACCCATCATTCATATGCAGTCAAGCCCTTGAATTTCAAAAACTTCAGTTTACTCCAGTATGGATGGAGCAGAACCAGCATTTGGACCTCCAGCAACACAGAAGGTCCAAAATCGAGTGTGCTTTTGTTTCTTAACTCTGAAAGTAAAGAAATAATGCTACTGTTTCTAATGACAGGCAATAATAAGAGTATAAAACGTATAGCCATCACTGACATAGTATACTGACGAATACAGTGAAACTTACTGCTTCATAGCTCGCAGCTATTACTTGAAATATCTTAGCTTCTTCTCACATATGCCTTAGGAGTGTTATAATTAAAGTTCTGTCATGGGTCATTAAGATTAAAAAAATACATAACTTTTTCCAATAACAGTTGTCAGAATGAAAAAAAAAAAATCCAAACAATAAAAAAATTCGAAAATACTAGATTAATTCAAAACAAATTTAATCCAATAGCTTTTTTAGGTTTTTTATGGATTTCTGCAAATCAATTCTTTATATTCAAGCAAAAGTTGCAGTAGATTTAGTCTGCACTTCATTTGATAACATACTACTTAATTGAATATAGACTTCCGAGACTATTAGTCCTCCAAAGGCTTGTCCTCTTCCCTGAACAGGAGAAGCACCAAGCACAGAGTCGTGCTGCTCAGCTGAAGTGGTCCTCACCGCCACATCCTCCTAAGCCCCTCACCTTGCTACTGCTGGGGGAAGGTGAGCCTCCGCTTTTGCCTCCTTACAGCAGCATCAGGTCATGACTCCTTTATACTAAGTGTGTCCTTCGCTAGCCAGGGGCCAACATCCCAAAAAGACAACAGAAAGAACGAAAGGCAAAGAAACCCTAAAGATTTAACCACGATTTTGCTAATGAAACCAGACTTGCTAGCTTTTACCTTAGCTCTCCATGCAAGAAATAATAATGGTACTTCCTTAGTACACACCATTTCGTAACTGTTAATTAAGAGCAATACCATGCCTTGGAGGCATAGAGTTCCGCAAGTACCACTAGCTATATTAGTTTCCACAAGCTTTTGTATAGAGATCACTATGTGTTGTTTCCATGCCTAGACGCCTAAGTCAATAGGATGGAATAATTCAGATATCCTAATATAACATTCTGAATTCAACTTGGCCAGAAGTTACATTGGCAACTTCCTGCATTTACATATTACTTCAATACATATTTTGTGCTATTTCCTGAAATAGAAACCTCATTAGCTGTTTGCTAAGCTCTATGATAGGTATCTACTACTGAAAACAACCAACAAACCCGAACTAGTTCTTCACAGTTAGACCTACATAAAAGCAACCACATGCAAACAAGGAAGAAGGGAGAGGACGAAACAGTTAAAAGCCAAATGCATGAAGTCAAGTTCAGCTTCTAGAAAGAAGCAGCATAAAAGCATCCAAACACTCTACATGAACACTGACTAACACAGTGTCACATCCAAGAAATCAGCAGTTCCCTTTATCCAGATAAAGAAATGCAGCACATGCAAATGAACAAACTGCCAAAACTCATTAAGATAGCAAAGGAGTAATGCCAGTGCAAAGCTCAACCTTAAAAATGGCAAGCCAACAAATAATGGCTTTTGTTGATGATGCTAGAAAGGAAGTATGCTTTCATTTTTTTTATTCCCAACTGTTTTATGACCACCTAGAAGTCTTGGTAGCGTAACCTTAAACACAATATAACCATGACACAAAGGTTGGGAGGAAAGGGAGGAGCAGCAATAAAAAAAAAAATAAGAAGAGAGAAAACAAGCAAAGAGGTGATTCCAGATTCATTTACATGATCTTTTCACACACTGGGCAATTCCTGCCTCTGCTACCTAGACAAGAGAAAAGAAACATGGCCAAGACTCCTGTTTAACAAGCGGTACTAAAAATTATCATGACTTGCAAATGAAGTATAGAAAGGTTAAAAAAAAAATCCAGTTATGCATGAAAAAGGAAAGGAACTAAATAAGAATTTTCGTCTCATTTCCTTAACAAGATTTCCTTGATACTTCTTTAGGAAGTAGTACTGAATATTTTTATTGCAATGATTAAAAAAAGTGAATGTAATTTACTCCACAGGGTAAAATTTATCTTCTGGAAGGGGTCAAAGACAAATCGACAAGCAACTGAATGTTTCAAAGTCATCAAAATCAGGTTCTTCCAATGTCCTGGCCTTTCGGCTAGCCTTCTCAATAGAGGTAAGCTCTACTCGGCGTGCCTATGCAATAACTTTACACATCTTGCAGAGAAATGTATGAGACTATGTAAATACTTATATGAAAGGTTGCCATTTTTTCGGCATTCTTAGATCTTCTAAGAAATAGCTTTGAAGCTATTCTAGATTAGCTCCTAAAATATCATTAAACTACTTATCAACAGGTAGAACTACTTATCAAAAGGTGTCAAAAAACAGTGCCCCTTGATAAGCACTACCAGCAGCTCAGAAAACAGTATTCCCAAGGCCAGCAAACCAAGATTAATACTACTTCCGCATGCAAAAAAAGTCAGTAAAAAGCTCAGAGCGTAACAGGCTCATTTTAAACAGTTATAGGATGCTGTATTCATACTACAAATAATCATCTATTTGTCTTCTCTGAAAACAGATGTTATCATGAAACTCAGCCTATCACAAGTACATCACATGCCTTTGTTAGGAACGGTGGGGTGGGAAAGGAGGCTGAAAAGCTGTTGCCTAGCTGAGTGGATGATGAGTGGCAGAAGACCCTACAAAAAAAAGCCATTTCTGAAATAAAGAACCAAGGGCCCAGAAGAACCAGATTTGCTGGCATGGTAGGAGATGGACCTATTGGTCAGGCATCCATTGCCCACAGCACCCACCACCTCATGTGCACAGATCAGTGTTGCTAGAGAATGCAGCAACAGCCAGCCTGGCCTTTGGATGCTTTCTTCCCCTACACTACATCCTCAGTGCTGCCTCTGCTCTTCTCCTTCCATGGCAGAAGCAAATCTTCTGGCAGTAAAATTCAAGCCTCTGTCTACAGCACTGAAAGTCTCTGGCAAGGAAAAAAGCTCTCAAGAACACTTCTTTACCATATTCGAGTTGCAAATGAATATTGTATGAATGTGGTGGTAGAAAAATAAAATCTAGCAATGTTAACAAATCAGACTTATTTAGATATTTGTCCAGGTCCGCTGTTTTCAACCTGTGAACGAACAGATCCTGAGGAGCTGTAAACCACTTCCAAGGGGTCTATGGCAGATAAGAAAAGCAAGCCTGCTGGCAGGAGGTTTGAATTCACTCCACGGGGAGGCTCGTATTGCCAGAGACAGGTTTAGGGATCCATGCATCAAAGACATGGGAGAAGTACTGATGTAATAGCACGGACACAGCTGAGCTACCTTCATGGTACTGGAACTACTCAGTGTGGACCGACCCTTGACTCACACAGGAGGAAGAGCCCATATCTCCAGGAACGGCAACTCCAAGAGAAATATTTTGACCAGCATCCTAGAATACTGTTTCGCTTTGTTTTTCCATCAACATCCAGGAACATAGTTTCAACTTACTTCCATTTTCAGGCTAGACTACCACGACAGATTTGCTCTAGGCTGACTTTCTTATGTACCAGTATAATTTTTAACAGTTTAAGAATGAAAGGAAAAAGGAAAAAAGACACGTTAAGTCCTTCTTTGACACCAAATTTTATCTTAGTCCACCTGTCTTTTGGCTTTACATTTACGTTGATACGCATAGGTAACAGCCGCAACTGCAATCATTTCCCAGTTTCATTGATCTATGCCACGCACGACGTCCATCTCTTCCCCCGCCTAACACTGCCGTAGTTGATGCAAATCATCCTTCAGAGGTGAAGCTGCTTCCTTTGGCTCTTTCTAAAGCACTAAAGGCATTAGTGTCACTTTACTCAGGGCAAACAGGGATACTTAGGACAAAGGCACAATGTGAAAATAGTCTTTTAAATTCATTGACACCCACCCACCCACCCAGAAACGTGAGGTGAAATTCGAGGTCTAGGTAAGCTATGATCATCAGTAAAGCCACCTGAGGGGAGGTGCAGAGTGGGGTTGTTTTCAGCATTCAAAGCTTTGGCCCAGAAGTTTCAACGATATGGCTCCTGTGGGAAGGCGCTCTATCAACAAAGTTACTCTTCCAAAA
>NW_009228226.1:32055-44847 GCF_000690835.1 Fulmarus glacialis | reverse complement strand
AGCCTCTCCCCCAGGGCGAGGCCTTGCAGCTCCTGATCTCCGGCACCCCCCGTCCTCCTCTCTTCCATTTTCCCTGTCGTGGTGGGAGAGCTGCCCGCCGCCCTCAGCCCCGCACACATCACGGACCGCCCCAGGACGTCTCCAGGCGGCACGTCTTGAAGCGCACCGCCGACGGCCTGGCCTGCTTCAAACCCCCGGGCGACGCCGGGTCGCCCTCCCCACTTGCGACAAAACAAAGCAGAGGAGACAGATGAAGTACAGAACACGTCAGGGGATGTGGCACGCCACCGGTTTTGGTCTTTTTCGTGCCCGCTGGAAAATTCCTGGTGTGCGTTGTTTGGCTTGGCTTTATACAGTACCTTTGTCTGTTTGTGTCTTTCCCCAGGTGTGAAGCAGAGCAGAACATTTCCTAATACCTGCCATTACAGTTTTCAGCTGGGAGAAGGATCCAGTTACTATTCTGGAGGGTAGCAAGAGCGGGTTGCACTGCTGCTGCCCATGCTTTTAGCTATTCAAGGCAAGGAGATCTCAGCCTTTCCAGGATGACCCAGCCAGCACCTCCAAGAATGCGTGTCTGTGAAGCGCTGCCTTTCATAGGTGTTTGCACAGTACTTAAAACATACGTTAACAGAGAGAAAGGACTTCAGATGGAAACCTAAGTAGCTGTGCAGCTCTGCATACATGTGGTAGCTGAGTCACCATTTCCTACACCCAGGAGCTCCTCTGGGCATAGATCAAGGAGCTGCTCTTTTGAACAGGATCTTACTCATGGGTAGGGCTCATGGCTGCAGCCAGAGTACAAATAATTCAAGACTGACGTAAGAGAAAGCAGAAGTCAGCCACCTAATCCCAGATATGCTGCTACCCTAGGAACCTGCATTTCAGGTATTTGGCTTCTTCATCTAAACATGTAGGAGACACAGGCTGTGCTATATAATCCTTCTCTGTGTGTTTGGATTTAAGAGAAAATAATGCCGACCCCGTCTGACCTTGAAAACCAGCAGCACTCCTGTACCTGTTGTGTCCCCCCATCCATTTACCCAACAGGACTGTCCCGGGTAAAGAGAGCAGCCTCTCTTGGGCAGGCAGGCATAGCAGACAAAGCGGTTTGCTGTTATGTCTTCCATAGGCTTGACCAAGGCAATATCATAATCCAGGTGGTTTGAGTGGTTTTCATGGAACCACTCATGCTGGTAGATTTGCTTCATGCAGTACGCTCTCTGTGTGGATTCATCGTGGCTGAGGTTATGCTTTCCTAGGAGGATTTGCCAGTCGGATACATCTTCCGTCTCACCCCTAAAAGAATTTCAGAGTAAGGAACCATATGCGTACTTTTAATGGGCTCTTTCCTCCCACCACTGATGGCAGTACACGCCACTCTTCCCTCTGCCGTACCCGTAGCCGCACCAGATGTACCTTTTTACCCAAACCTACATAGCAGATCAAAAAATGAAATTTAAAATGGCATTAGCCTAAGCAAAGGACAAATTGGTAGTCTGCTAATATAAGGGCAAAAGGTTGGGTAGAGATGTGATTTTATGGAAAAATAAACAAGATGATCCCCTCATGTTCAAACAGTAGCAAAGGTGGAGGCTTATGTACCATGTTGTTCCTCAGTGCTGGATAAAACTGTGTATCAGTATTGACAGTAAGCCTCCAACCAAAGTACGAAGAGAAGCATTTTGGATGCGTAAAAGGCATCTACATACACATCAAAGATAGTTAATGAGGATTAACACATGCGACTTTTCCCTTGGGAAGTGTATGACACTGCATAATGTGCTCCTGTACCCAAAATTCAGTACTACTTCTTGCCACCCAAAACACAAAGAACTTGAGGAATGTTCTCTGCTGCAATGATTTTATAGCAAATTTTATGGGATGTATGCATGCGTTCTTAAAGAATGTTTCTGGTTCCTGTTTAGACCATTCCTCCTTCAATAACTGCAGTAATTTAGTTGAAGAGAACCAGTTGCGTTAACTTCTATGTTTAACGCCCCATAATGTAATTTCCCTGTTCTGCAATTCTGCCACACAGTTAAGCAGCACATCGCTGCCTTTTAAAAGGGAAATAGAGAAGTGCAGCACACTGACAGCGGCACAGCACGCACGGCACAGCTGGAGGTGAAGCCAGATGCCAAGGCAGACTAACAAGCTGACAGCGGCTCCTCTGAGAGACAGCAATGGTCCCCAAGCAGAGTATGAAATTATGGAAGAGTAGTCATTGTAGGCATCAGGGAAATTCATGCAGCTCCCGGGGGAATCGCCAGTTGCTTCAAGCTCTGCCGCTGGAAGCAGGCTGTTTTCTCTTTGTCCCTGCCAGCCCGGGTGCACGGCCCTCCCTCCCACATATCCTCTCTGTCCCTGGTCCCCTTCCAGGCAGGCTGTGACCTGGCACTCAGTCCCACAGCTGCGTGCCAGATCCGTCCCCAGCCTTCCCCCAGAGCTTGTCCTGCCCGTGGCCAGAGGCCGACCTTGCAGCCACCAATCCGCCCAAGGAGCCGAGCAGGGCAGCAGTCACTTGTGCTTAAGTCCAAGGCTTTACTTCCCTGCAGGGGATTTTCAAAGATCTCTGCACTGTATTTACTCGCCTTGAATCTTTGCTTTTTGTGTCGAGCTACCTCAATGCCAGAGATAAAGTAAATATTTTTGAACTCCCACACAAATGGTTTCATATACAGATTGTAAACAGATGTTTTAATCATCTTTTCCTGCACTCCACACTCAGCCTTTTTCCTTCCTCTAGTTTAAGGATTTCTCATTTCTGCAACCTTTTTTTAATTACTGTCTATTCATAGATCCCACATATAGTCCATCCCACTTCACATGAAACAGAAGTACAGAATACACCTAACTCCATGTGCATCTTTCATTTAGAGAGGTTCCCAGAAAGGTTCTCTGTAGCTTCTCCAAGAAATCTAACCAAAGGCAGAACTTACTCCTACAAGTAACAGGCTGCAGGGAGAACCCAGTGTCTGTGAATAAGGCTCCCGCCACAGTTGTGAACAGATCTCTTACTTGTGGTCCAAACCTATCAATGCAAAAAATAGTAACAGAAGTTTTAACCAAAGAAGTGTCATCCCTGAGTAGAGGGACAGAGAAAAGGAACAGATTTAACTTGTGATAACAGGAATGCTTTCTCTTCTGTATTAGGGGTTACTAGCAATTGTAGAGGGAAATACCTTTATTAATGTACTACTTTGTCATGTATGCAATGAAGGTATTAGGACTCCATACCCTATGCACAGACATGTTGGTAAGCACATACCCAAACATTCAGATCTTTGTCAACACAGCATCTTTTGTGTGATAGATGCCTAGGCAAGTAGGTTTTCTTGAGAGTCCCACAAGTTCTCTAAAACAAAACCACGGGTATGGCAATTTTAATCCTCACTTTTTTTTTTTTTGCTTTTTTTTGTTATTCATTTTTCCCTCCTGAAACCCTCCAAAGCTTCAGCTGGTAGATGCATCTCAAACAGCAACCACTTCATATACACATATCCCTTTGCAGAAACAGGAGATTCTTTGATCGCCAGAAATTAAATGTCTTCTCACCTATCAAGCAGAAAGCACACTCAGTTCAGATATGACGGATAGGTACTGCAACTCACATGTGCTTTACAAACGAGAGGAATGCCCATGTACATTTTGTGGGTTACAATAGGCTTAACCACCTCTTTAACAGCAGCAGCAATGGCCAATAGCTACGCAAAAACACGCCAACACAAAATATTATTTGTCAGTAAGTGTGTTACTGACTTCATCGGCAACCTCTTCCAAGACATCGATATTTGTGTCACTGAGAAAAGGCTGTGCATACCTGTAATGAGACTTGCCAAGGCCAGGAGTGTGGCTTTGCTTCAGTGTCTTATGATACAATTCTCCCTGCAGTGTTTGGCTGAAAATACCCTCTGCAACAGTTTGCTGGCCAGTCTACAACACGTGGAGAAATACATTCAATAAGCAAAGTCACATCCCAACAGTGGTTCATTGATCCTAGACTTGGTGGCTCTTACAACTTGAAATATTGAGCAAGGAGATAAATATTAAATATAAATCCTTAGTCATGTTCCACATACACCACACAGTCGTATTTTGAATAACTGCCTGGCACACTTGGGATGTTAAAATGCTGTAAATTTAAGAAATCAGAACATCAATGGAAAAGTTTCCCATGCAAGTGCAGAGCTCACTGCTAAAATTTCAGAGACCTATGGTTTCCTGAAGAGCTGGGTTTAGGGATTAAAGCCCCCATGCCTCTCAGCCTGCAAGTGACTGGCTTTGGGACAGGGCAGCTGCCTTGCGTTTGGCTGCTTGGAGGATAGCTCAGATGCAGGCTAATGGAGAGCAGTTAGTGTTCGATAACTAGGCATGAAACTACGTTTGAGCTGGTTTCAAGATACTATCTCTGAAAAACTACTTATTCCTAGGGACTCACTTTGCATTTCAATTAGAAAACAAACAAACAAACAAAAAGCACTTGATCCTGCACAATGTATTTCTCCAGATCGTTCATTACCTCCTGCTTGTTACAGCAGGATTGAGAAGATGAGCTTAAACTCGGGTGAGGTTATTATTAATCACCTTCGGCAAAAGACAGCTGGCTTCTGCAATGCTAGAAAGGTGAGAAAGAGCTGGTGTCTAGCACAGGGTCGGAGGCTCCAAATTTAATATCCCCAATAGAGAGAAGTACTTTATTTTGTATAAAGGCATATAATACCCATAATTTTCCTATGAGAGAAATAACAAAAAACTTAAATAAGAACCTAATGAGAAGAAAATGCGCGGGGAAGGTGCAGACCTGGTGACCCAGCTGAGGCGCTGGCCCCACCACAAACACCTGTATTCGAACACGAGGGAAGGGCCTCCAGGAAGGTGAAAGCAGAGGAGATGCATGTCCCCACTTTCTGCAGCCCCAGGAAAGGTCTTGGTGTCAGCGCTGAGGCACAGCGCCGAAGGGCTCACACTAGAAGGGAGGGAGGGAGGCACGTAAACAGCGTATAATTTCAAACAATCTTAACTAACCTAAAACTGTTTTTACAAAGCTTCAACCTACTCTAGAAAACTTGTTCTGTCACAAACAAGTGATAGATTCAGCCTGTAATGAAACAGCTGTATGATTTTGGTCACTAAACATTGTGAACTTTTTTCCCCCCCATACATATACATATATATATATATACACACACACACACATACACACATTCCAGTCAAAATTGGAGCAGGAAAGGAGTCAGTGCAGGCTTAAAGCACAAGGGCTGTTTTATCTGACAACTATGTTATGTTATGGCTCTAGGGATTGCTCTCATTTAAGTGGAGAAGCAGGTTGTTGAACAACAGGCATCACACAATCGAAACAGGTCTCTTCTGCTTTCTCAGAAATACTTACCTTTTTCCAAGATCCTTTTTAAGAAAGCAGCTACAGCAGCGTGGCACTACATTAACCCCTAATTCTACTGTTAGAGTGAGGCTAATGCTGAAACAAGCGTAACATTTAGCAAACAGATCACTGTGAAAACAAGGAAGAAATTGCAACATAACCCATCATACCATGAATTCAAATTAACGTACAGGCTTTCCTAAAATTGGATTCTCTGAGGCAATAGCATTTGTAGGGTTTTCCAGACCATGTGAACACAAGACAGCATTAAACTTACCTACATAGGCAGGAATTTCTGCTCAGTCCTAATCTGGGGTGAAGCAGCTTGCAACTACAGCCAGCGCCAGAGGCAGGGTAAGCAAATTATCTACAACCATTGCAAAAAACAATCAGAGGAGGTCAAAGGACTGGCTTTTTATGCATGTATCATTACTGAGGGTGTTGTGTCTGTGGCAAGGGAAGGATCAGAAAAGCCAGCTCCTGCCGTTGCTGTCAGGGCAGTACAGTGCAGTCAGATCACGGCACCCAAGCCTGGATGGTTCTGTGTGCTTCGTGCGCCGCAAAGAGCTGCCCATCAGCAGTTGTGCACTGGAAAGCACGAACAGAAGAGTGTTTCGGCAAGGTTCGCTGCGCAGGGAGCTGTGACCCCATCTCTGCTTTACAGTAAAAGTTGTAGGAGGTGAGCAGGGACCAGAAAATGCAGGGGAGAAAAGTGGGTCTGCACTGCCAGGCTGTGCGCCAGCCACTGAGCACCAGGCGGAGCTAGGAGATGTAATCCTGGCCAGCAGGAGTTCACAAAAGCTCTTGACCCAGATTCGTTACGTTACACTACCTTTAACACCATGGGGGACAAAATCTCTCCTTCATTACACTGCTGAGCTACCTGCGACACCGCGGTTGCTGGAGTTGTCTTTCCTGCCCGCAGGCAAGCAGGAGGTGGCTGGAACGGGATGGAGATCTGCAGTGTCATTTCCTTGCTTGTGTTTCCCCGCTTTGTTTTCTAAGCTTCCTTCACATGCCGTCTGAGTGGTGTAGCCCGTAGTATACTGAAAGGCTGATAATAAGATGGATGACATCTGTTTAGGTCACATAGTAGATAGGATTAATGCTTCTAAAGACTTACAAGCTACAGCTTAGTACTCTGCTATCTGAACACATTGGCCCTTGGACATGTGATGGCTGTCAGCTCAAGACCCAGCACTTCTACGGCCTGAGAAAGATGCAAGCCAGACATCCGAGTGACCATGGCAAAGGACATGCACCATTCCCTTCACTGATGCGGACCGGCAGTAAAAACAACTGTGTGCTTAGTCTTGTGAAGGAGCTCCCGGAGGAAGAAACGACTCCACAGCACTGGTTTTGCCAGGGGCAGGGGTGCTGCCCCACAGAAAATGGAGATACTTATTCCAGCTTGCAGAGGTGAAAAAGGAACACCCCTATCTTTATAGCAGTCAGAATAGCAGGCTGCAAGTTTCTTTTTGAGCGAGAAAAGGAACAAAATTCTCACTAACCCACATGCCACCCACAAAGCTTACCCACCTCTTCCCCTTTATAAACCACACCCGTGTCTTCCCCTTTATAATCGATGTGGCTCTGTAGAGCTACCCCCTGCAGAAGGGCAGGGGAGTGGGATGCCCCGGACTGTAACATCAGCAGAAAGCACCACGGCTGCCTCCCTCAGCGGGCACGCAGAACTTGCAGACTTGAGCAGCCCAGGGCTCTACGCACAGGCTCACAGGCATTAGATTCTCCTTATTTGCAGAGGGTCAGCTGGATCTTGTGACCTGTGTAAATAACAAGGCTTTGGAAAGAGCTCAGTAGGCACGTTGTGTTTTTCATTTCAGATCCATAGTTCTGAATGGAGGGAGAAGAAAGAAAACGTAGAAACCAAAACTCGCTTCACTCAGAATCCTACAGTACCCTCAAAGGGAAAGACACAAGTGACTGAGGCAGCAAGTCCCACCAAGTTATTTAACTGGTACCGTAGGAGTTGATTAGAATTATTTATTTCCAACTCATAAACCCACAGGCTGCCTCCTTTTCTCTTGCCAATTAACAGTATTACTTAGCACTAATAGACTGCTTTCATTTTCAAGGGGCTTAAGAAGACAAATTAATCACCTCAACGTGTCTGAAAGGAACAGATGGTAATGAAGTATTAACATTGCAATTTCACAGTTGGAAAACCTCCTGAGAGGGGCCTAGCGGTGTCCGGGGGGCACCTGGCCCCACTCCCTGTTTGGAGCTGGGGTCCCTGGGTCTCGTCTCTGCTCCGAGATTTTGCTTTATCCCAACATCACCACACATTGCTTTTCCTAAGCAAAACTACACGGTTTTTCTTATTCCATTTTTAACAGAGAGTAACATCCTTCCAGAAGGCCTCTTAACCTCAGCATGTCTTCAGACAGGTCATTACTGCTTTGGATTTAAACGACTAAATGTCTATCCAATAATGCAATTAGTCCAGCTTGCCATTATTTCTTACTGTCTATAAGCGGAGAAGTGATCAGAAAGAAATACCTTCCCTAGTCTGTACAGTGGAGATGCTTTTTTTCTGTTGGGCACAGAACAGCTGATTGCATTTTCCTCCCCGCTCACTCCCACCTCAGAGGACCGTGGGCACGGAGCAGTGTCGCTCCGTGGGGCCTCTTGACTCAGCTGTACAACACGCGATTTCTTAAGCTATGTCTGGAAGGAAGAGAAGCTCATTCTAGAGCTGGGGTTCCTAAAGCAAAACCTGTGTATGAAGGGCGAGATCTGCGGCCATCCTTAGCGGAACCAGCTCGGGATCCAGGCTGTGGCAACTAAAGGTCTCTTCCAGCAGCATGAGGCCAAAGGCAAGTGGTCTGCAAACACTGCAGACTGAACCGGGGGTGAGAGAGAGCCCCCAGCACTCCTGTCACGGGGCTGCCAGCTTCAGAGAGCCCCTCAGCTGCACACCCCCATCCCCACCCGTGTCTCCTCATCGCCCTGGGGGCGGCAGGAATCCCTGGGGAGTTTGTTATGGGGGCATCCGTGTTACTGGGCCCCGAGTGAATTTGGTTCGGTGGCCCTCCCGCCTGATCCCCAGCCATTAAGCAACCTGTCATACACACGACTCTAGGAGGCCATTTCTCAGAACAAATTAACATTTTTCAGGAGAAGACCAAACAAATAAATACAATGATTTTAAAACTAACTGGTATGACATTGACTAAGCAACTTTTTAGGGTTTTTTTGAAAGAATTGACTTAACTATGGAAGGTTTTTATTTAAAACATTGAGAGAATATGTTCTATTGCAGTATTTAACCCTGCAACCAAAGATTATCTCAAATTACAACTGTGCAACATTAATAAAGTCAGTCAGTGGCAAATGCCTGATAGGTTTTGGCCTCTCCTCCAGGAATGGTAATAGTCAATATAGTGATACATCTCCTTTGTTACTAGAGAAAGATAATAATTCAGAGCAAAATTCATTATTATAACTCTTTTTCAGAGCTACTTCATCAGTATACTGATACCAGTATCAGTTCCCTTTAATCTGTGCTGAACCACTGACCCAAGCATCTCAGCCCGTTATCAATCCTATAGCCCTCAAGTAGTATATACAGTTCAGTCCTTCTAGAGACATTAGTTAGCATCTAGGGATGATATAACATATCCAAAATGCTGCATTACCGGGTGGCTGTTGCTATATTTCAAGGGAATGAAGGAGCACAAGCTCCCAGTGTGGCAGCCCTTGCTGAGGATTTGTGCGAAAGGCAACCCCGATTTGATCAGCTGTAAATGGTACCTGAGCATTCAGGCCGGGGAGCAGAGGCAACATGATGCAATGCAAACTGGTTTTCAAATGGTCTTAAGAAAATAATACACCTTGATTTCACCCTAGCTTGACAAGCATCTGTGTTCAGCACTGACCTGCTCAGTTATAAATCTAGTGTAAGTTCTCCTTCTACGTTATATTTAAAAGTAGAATGTAATGGATTTGGATTTTCCTAAGTTAGAAAACATTAAAAAACAGAGACAGACTTCTCACATTTACAAGAGTAACACTTGAACAGAGCACTAATATGAAGAATACTTAATATATAACCTGACTGTATTTAAATTAAAAAAAAAATTGAACCCAAATGCAAAGTGAATCCAAATTCCCTTTTTAAGAGGTATCCATCATACAAACAAACCAACTTATTTTATCCATGCAGTTAATGTTCAGATGAGTATTTTGTTTGGGTTCCCTGCCGCCAAATCTCTATTAATATGCCTTGTATTTTAATTCTTTCCAAAAGCATAGGAAATCCTCAAAGACAAACACTATTTTTGTTACCAACAGCGACTCCAATTAGTATCCTGAAGACTCACAATGCCTATAATGAGTGGGCATGTTTTTCTTGATTAGCAAACCATTGGTGTCCTTTCCCCTTGCTTGTCATTTATTTTTCTCATCCAGGAATGATAATCAGCGTTTAATCCTGTAATAGCAAATCTGTACCAATGCATAAACCACAGGTAATTCACACCAGAGCTGTATGAAATCTAAGAGTAGCTCCAGCTTTTATAGTATACAACAGCCAAAGCGCTCAAGGGACTTGGCCACGTTGTTCCAGTCCCTTCTGCAAACTCTCTCTTTCTGACCAGTTTGATACCGATTCTATTTTATCATCTTCCTAGAGTTGGGGGCTTTATTTTGGAGGGGTGCTTGGGATGGGGGGTGGGTGGGAAGGAGAATCAAGATTATTCCACAAGTCAAATAGCTTAAAAGTATGGATTATGATGGTCACAGGAGCAAGGTACAGTTGCTATTTTAAAGCTTTAGTTTAACTGTTCAAATCTTTAATTCTCCTACACAGCCGAGGACAAGCTAACAGACAACACAAGGTTTTAGGCCATTACAGTGCTTAAAATTCTCAAAGTGTAATATTTGAAGAAAGGAAGAAATCAATGTTTGGTACTGCTGATGATACTTCAGACCATAAAATAAGCCCGTATAGAAACTGTTTAGCTAAACGCTAAATAACAGTGGAAGTGACTTTTTTTAGTTACTCATTACTTCTTTACTTCTAGTAAAGCTTTAATAAAAGGAACTTTAACATCTAGGATCATTATCAAAACTTGGATGCTCACAGCTACAGAGGCATCCTGAGTAAGGCGTCATACTCCGGTGGTTTGTATAAAGGTCATTTTGAGTTCAGACTTTATTGTGGCCAAGGTCCCAGGGCCTGAATGAAGCCTCCTGAACTCAAAGCAATTTTCACAGAGGCCAGCTCTGTTTAATTCCACTTTGTCCAGGAATGAAAAATGATCTCGAACTACTCTACGTTATTAAATTAATGCATCACAGCGCATTCCAGCTATCAGGTCCTATATTTAAGGATTTTCTAGCTGAAATTTTAAAACTGTCCTAAGCATCAGGAGCTCCTGTTCATATACATGTTAGGTGAACATTATGTAGACGGCCTGCTAACTTACTGTTTTAGGAAACTGGGACAAAAAACAAACCAAAAAAACAAAAGCACGACCACACACATTTAAAGAAGAATGGAAATTCCACAGCAGTAGGTTCTCTGACACTGCGAGTTTTCCTTTGAGACAGAAATGAATGTTCCTCCTCTCTCTCCATCAAAAAATATTGCACATTCCTAGTTTCCTGAAGAATCTTAGACATTGACCAAAGGCCACGTATGACACTGGAAATAATAGCCTCAGCTTCCTTGACAAACCTTTCACTTCAAACAGGCCCTGCACTACAGCTGCATTACAGTATCATAAAAGGTTTCTCACTGGGAAATTGTTTGCAAAGCTGGTTTTGGGAGAAAAGAAATCTTTAAGCTGCCCGTATGACCAAGGCACTCGGAACAAATAACCTTAGAGCTTTACTTTGGTGAGGACCCAAAGTCTCACTTTCAGCAGACGCTTGATGTCAGGCCAGACGGGGAACACAAGACAAGCGAAGGTTACATGCAAACTGTTGCCTTTGGTTTATGCAACAACAAAATAACCACTGTTCAGGATAGATGCACATAAAAAGCACTCACTGGAAATTATTTTTAATATAAGCAAAACAAAACTGCTTATGATTTGTAGGGTATGATAGTGTGACAGACTAATCTGAACAGCTTTTGTTTCATGTCTCTAATGAATAAGCATTCAATAAGTAATTCACGTTACATGAGTCATCTTTGGTAATATGGTACATTTGTGTCAAACACTCGGTAAACATCAGTTCTGGATATTTAGAGTGTAATTCATGATAACTATAAACTAATTTGAAAGTTGCAGGAGCATCAGCTCGCAAGGGGAAGAGTTCAGACTAGCAATATCGAAATCACTTCACAGACTTACGTAGCAAAAGTTACAATTCTTTGTCATATAGCATTACACTAGTTTGTCATTTTGTCTACTGTTAAAGTGGGTTTATAGTAGCATTATTATAAATTAACAGCAAAGTAGCTCCCAAAACAATTTACGGGAGTAGGATTGAAAGGTAAGAACATGGATTAAAGCATCATTTTCTAACTTTGTTTTCTAACCGTAAATTATTAAAATACAGAAAAAAATAATCATCATTTTAAAAAGATGCATCATTTCGAAAAGAAGTCTCATTCCTTACAATATGATTTAAGACTAACATAGAAGACTAAAACAGTGCTACATTAAATACAGTCAAGAGCATTCAGATGGCATGATGTAGGTACAACCTTATGTCCCCTGTTATTTGGCCCAGCCACCGGTTTTTCCTTGCTTTGGTGTGTATTTGATGGTCACTGAACTTTTCCCACTTATCCTGCAGTGGATTGTCCACATGGACTGTGCTAACACATAAGAGTCAGCATTTATTTACACTTTAAAAGCAGCACAGCTGTCCCACAGCTGTGCTTACTCCACTGCAGTACTGGAACGAGCACAACAGCTCGGATATCTCAGGGAATGCATCATTGTTCTGAAGGGCCTTTTTTTCCCCATTTTATCAGAAGATGGCTCCTCATTACTTTTCCTAGCCAGACGAGCAGGCTCTGTCTGGAATTGTTCTATTTGAATCTCGAGATGTTTTTGAATGGCTAACCCAAGGACTTCTGGATCCACAGATGCCCCATACACTTCCCATGTCATTCCTTCGTCATCCCATCTCACTTCACGTACTGGAGATTTGGGGGCCTCCAAGTCTTGCTCTAGGTTCACCTCTGGGAACACATGCGAGTGGCCTTCTGCTGCAGCTGCTGGGCTTGTTGCCACAGATTTGCATCCCATGGTTGGAAGAGTTTGTACCTCGGCATCTCTACGCTCAAGAGCTGGTTTCAGTCCTTTGGTCAAATCATTCATAGAGGTCATAGTCCACATATCCTTAGTTGTCATTACGACGTCTGCACCTTGCTGGCTACTAAAGGCAACACAGGCAGCCTTTGTTTCTGGAGGAGCTCTCTCCTGCTGAGC
>NW_009228226.1:0-32040 GCF_000690835.1 Fulmarus glacialis | reverse complement strand
ATGCTACAGCACTTCAGGACTCTCTTGGCATCCAGGCCCGATTCACTTACTGAAGATACCAGCTTAGGATATGTCAGAATGTCTGAAGTAGAAAAGGAATGAAAATAGCTAGGTGCTGCCTGCTCTTTTCCCGACTCGCTAACTGAGCATACCAACCGCGGAACAAGTTGTATAGATGGTATGGGCAAAGAATGGCAATAGGCAGGGACGGTGGCATCTACTTTCGTACAAGGGTCCTGCCTTATATTACAAGGCCCTGCAGAATTGTTATGAACTGTCATCACCATGGGTGAGTATGCAGAGTTTGGAATATTACCAAAAGTCAGACCACCATGAATAATCCCAGTGGCTTGACTGAACATCGTCCTGTTTGAGAAACCATTTCCAGGCGTGTGGGGTCCTAGAACAGCAGTGTGAAACGTTCCAGGATCTGTGTAAACAGTAGTATTACGTGGAATACCACTGCTGTCAAAGCTATTTGTGGGTACTTTTTGGTCTCTAGGTAGAACTGGAAGATGAGTCACAAGGTTTTGATATTGACATGTATTTTCATTTGTTTCTGATCCATATCTCTGTGTTTGGAAAGACGTCCTAGCCATTGGTGGACCATGCCTGCAGCTAGAAGAGCTTAGGCTGGAGTGAGTAGCACTGGTTTCTATGTGTGTGACATAAGTCTGCTGTTTGCCACTGCGAGTTAGGTCTGAGTAGCTTCTCTGAAGGGCAGTTCCTGGTTCTTCCATTTCACACGTGCTTCGCTGGTGTACAATGCAGGCTGAAGAAACATTCTCAACAGTGTTGCTCTTTACACACGCCTCAGTGTCCCCCGCTTCCCAGGATGCTGGGGACTGCTCAGCGATAAGAAAATGGTTTGTAGTCTTAGTTCTGCTCTGTGAATTGTCATCAGCTGACTGATCGCTTGTGGTTTGGACCACTGATCCAAGTCCCATCACCCCAGGCCGCGAGAAGGACCATTCAGGACTCGGCACACTCCTGGCATCACTCTCACTTCCCAGGGTATGGCAGATGGTGCTACTGTGGCTTTTCTTCAGCTCCTGTTTGTTGCTTTGCCTTTCCTCTAAAGTTGATTGCCCAGTATAGGCCAGACTTGAGGAGCTCTTCGACAGGGGGTGACTGTTGACATTCAAGAGATCGTGACAAGTAGAACTTAGTGCATCCTGGTAGGAATGAGTGTGGAGCTGGTGGCTGTCAGCTGACATGGCAAAAAAGAGATATCTGCAAGAAATAGTGGAGAAGAAAAAGAAGCAATTTAAGAAGGAAATATATGCACTGGAAACTATAATCCATATTGGCCTTCTGCCTGGGCTTCTTGCTTTTCACAGTTCACAGATACTTTTAAAAAAGCACTATACTGTAGTCTCTGTGTACTCAGACTGGCCACTTTCCATTTTCAGTTTCCACAAAGGGTTTTTCCCTGAATTAGATTCAGGATTTATTGAAATTCCATTTTTTTCCATTTCATAAAACACAAAGGGAATAAAGTTCTTCTTGGTTTCTAGCTTGTAACAGTAATAATCTCAACATTGCCAAGTATCATCTCCCCTGAATTTGCTGGAGCCATTTCTGGGACCTCCAGAGATGTCATATAACATAAGCAAAGACAGAAGTATTTTTAAACAAGATAGCTTTTCGCCATGGTGTTCATTAAGCCAACAATGTTAACTGCATTGTCAAAACAAAAAACCTGTTCAGTTTTTAGTCTCTTGACGCTGTCATTTCAGAAGTTATCCAATCACTGCTGGAGTTTTCAAACATTAACAAAGCCTCAACAACTGAACATGTTCTCCCTTTTTCCCCTACCCTTACTAACAAGCTTCTTTGGATTTCATTTCACAGGAAGATCACTATTTTAGTCAACTGTTTTCCCAGAGTCCAACAAATGTACAGTAGATGTGGACAAAACTGTTTTGACCACTTGTGGCAGAGGAGACATGACATGAAAGCCAAGGAAATGAGCTCCGCCAGGCCTGTGTGGAGTCGGTGCTAGTGTTCCCAGAACAAGTAATGCTGGGCAGCATGGGGCGAAGATACCCAGCTGGCCCACGACAGGGTCACTGGGCTTTTTAGCTTGTGCTTACCACTGGCACGATAGGAGGTGGCAGCAAAGAGGGATCCAGTGAAAGGCTGGAGGTGAAACTCCCCTAGGAACCGCTGAGCTGGATGGAAAGTCTGCATCTCAGCACAGAGTCTGTTAAGGGTACATGCTTCAGTGCATGGTTTGGGCTTCTTGTCCTAATCACAAGGGAATTCACAAGTTCACACTGGCTGTGGAAGGTACATGCTCACTGCACCAGAAGCAGGGTAAAAAAAACCCCAAGAAAATCTTAAAGTATTGTTGTTCTTCTGTCCTTTTTTCAGTGCACTCCGTCACTTCTATTGTTAGAAAACACTTGTTTCTACTGGTTGGTATAGTATCCTATATGTTGTTAATTGAAGGTTTTGAATCTAACCAGATTTAGTGATCTATTTTTGTTGCTTGAATCGGGTCTTCCACTGACTGACTACTCAACATTCCCTTGGTGTCACAGAGGTCTTTCAACATTTGTGTAACTAAGTTATTTTAATATGCTCATATATCTCATATATCTATATCTATCTACACACATACATATAAATATATCTCTTTCCTAAAAGAACCCTTTCTGTTGAACAGCAAAATCGAGAGCATTTATTCCTTGCTTCCAAGTCACGTACTACAGGGTAATTTGTCGTGCAGAAGTATAGTAGAAGCCACAAGTTCTCATTTTAGAGAACTTTCCCTCAGATGCACTCTATACACTCTGCCTCCCTAGCAGGGCTCTAAAGAAACCTCCGCAATTTCTTGAGAACTGCATCGCTGAAATAAAAATGAATGTGTAGAACACGAAAGGTACGTACACATGGTGGACAAAAGCAGTCTGTAAATGTAACAGGAAAGTTTACTCAAAACACCAAGAGACCAGTGGCTGCAAGGGCTCACATTCAAACCTCTCAGTGAGAAGCTTTTATTATATGATCCCTTTAATATGACATTTACAGGCTGAGAGAGTCATCTACCAACGTAACTGACAAAGAGCACGCCTTTTGCTCCATCCACAAACCAAGAGCTCTGCTGCTGATCCAGACAGCTATCAATGCTTACGCTTGTAATTCCATTTTTGTTGTTAACTTTGGCAAGCTAATAGTTCAGGTTGCAATTTTCCCATCACCTGAAATCCATTTGCATTGGCTGTTTTCCATAATGAAATTAAATTGAGCAAGACAACATTAAAAAGTAACAATATTTGCAATTACTTCTTTGAGAAGCTTCTCATCGTGGGCTGTGTAGTAGGGACTTGCGATTGGCAGCAATATCCTCTAGCATTAGGGTTCGCTCAAATTTGGACTGTATGCAGAAAAAAAGGCATTTTCCCCTTCTTCATACGTGCTTGTTCAGTTAGAAGTTAAACTCATTACAGGCTCCACCCGCACCAAGGCTGCTCTGTATGCCATGCAGCCTCTCTGGCCTGTGGGACTCCACAGGCTGGTGGCATCTAAGGACAACACAAAAGCATCTTTTCTTCCAGGAATAGAGTTTTGGATTCCTGGGTTAGAGGCACTGCTGGGTGCAGCTGCAGTCAAAAGCAACCACTTCTTGCCAGGCTGGCCATCAATGTATTTCTGCATGTTTTTCAAAAGCCCTCACAAAATCTCACTCAACACTTAGAAGAGAAGCAAGAATGGGGAAAGCGACAGTTTTAAGAAAACTTCACTCACCTCCTCCAGCATGTAATCTATCCTGCAGCCACTTACCATACGGGTATAGTCTGCCATATAGAGTTCAAAGGAGTCAATAGGATTAAACACCAGAGCATAGCTGTCTGCAAGGTGAAGACCTTGCATTTAATCTCTTTAAAAGATAACACCTGCAAAGGCTCTCACACACACTGGGATGAAACAACATTTACTAATGGAAATCCTCAGTCACAAATATTGAGTCTCAGGTGAAAGGAAGCTTCAAACATATCCTGTTACAGACGATATAAGGCAGTGCAAACTTTGAAGAGCACTCTCACAAAGTTTACAAGGTTCAAATATGTATGTATACACAAATACCAAGACCTCTATTTGCTCGCTTTATGTAGCATTGCTGCGGAAACCTCTGTAACTGGAAGAAGTGATGCAGTTTGAGGTTGATTCATCACCTGAATGTGAAGAAACACATTCAGATGAATGAAACAGTCCAAAGAGTTTCAGACCTCACTGAAAACAACATCCAGTGTGATGTTTGCAATGAAACCTTCAAAGAGAACTCGGAAGAAATTTGTTTTTGCCCCACCCACATAGACTCCAACAGCAGCTGAAATCGAGAGGAAACGTGGCCCAATGCTACATATATTACCTGTACAAATACATATATAACATTGTAACCAGCAACTATCAACAGCATTTGAACATCTTTGCTCAGATGGTCCAGTTTTCCATGCTAGCACAATTGTAACAATTATTCTAAGACTTCTGGACGTTCAAAACAATGGGAACAATTATCAGTTAGGTAAAACAGCATCTCACCTGATACTTGAGGACATAGTTAAGGATGGGGGAAAAAAAAGTAAAAAAGTAAAAAAGAAAACAAAGCCCCGTGCAAACAAGATGAATCAGCTTCCCTTAGAATAATACACTTTCCCGCTGTGTTGAAATCCAAAGTTACGTTTTCCCAGACAGCCTGAACACTTCCCCATTTATAGGCCACCTATTGCTTTCTCCCTCCATTCCCTGCTCCTTTTCCCCACTCTGGAAAGACCTATGAGCCCTTACACAACCAGCACATTTTGCCCACCTGGCAGAGGCAGGGCCCTGAGCCAGACTTGCGCACGTGGAGCTCTGCATGGAGGGTGATGGCTGCAGAACAAATCAATGTCTGGTAGACCTGGCCTTTCCTCACCTCTGCTGCAGCCAGATGTTGCCACAGCATTTCATAGTAGCAAAAGTGAGCATGCAGCTGTGCCACAAACCACATCAGCTTGCTGACCCTAATTTTTCTTTTCTTTTTTTTTTTTTTAAAACTGGCTTAGCTCTCACTACATCAGATCATCGATCCAGCCACACCGGTCACTAATGTCAGCACAGGAAGGAAACAGAAGGTCACTCCCCCCTGCAGAAACACAAACTTACTGGTGGCATAAACCCAGGGCAAACCTGCACGTGCGGTGCCTTTCTTCCTAAGACTTTGGAAACGGCATGTGATCCCATATCCGCCTTCCCAAGCTCTACATTTCACATGTGCAATGCTGGCACTGACTCCCCATGGTACACAAAAATCCTTACATGTACATATACATCCCTATAGAAGAGACACAACTGCATGTACACACACGCTAGAGGTGCTGTACTTCCTACACGAGCTCGGGCAGACTGCATCCAGCTGAGGACTTCTGAGAGGGGGCAGGAAGCAGAAGTGGCTGGGTGGTTGTACCAACACAGACACCAGGGAGGGGCTGGCGGTGGGTACCGAGGATGGTGTGACAAACTTCTTAAAAAAACAACAAAAAAAATCCCCAACCCCAAAACATGGAACCTCTCTAATTTCACAGTCATGCAATGCCACTGTGTTTTGTGAATCAGCTAATCAGGAATGGATTACCCACATGAAACATGGCTATAAACACAGCTGATTTAGTGGGTATTTAGGGACCTGAAACAACTTTTTTGCATGTGTTGGGCGGAGAAGGCTGCTTTACTTAACTTTGCTTTTTCAAAAGTAAATACATAATTTATAGGAAAGTAATTTTATTCAAAAATACCTATTGTAGATTCTGAGTTGATCTGGGAGATTTTCATTTGCAAATTCAAAAGAAATCTGCACCAGAATACACAAACAAGAAAGCATGAACTTTGAGGCAGATACCCTGCTATGAACATACAGAAAATTGTTAGACAAGCAGAGAAAGGATTAGGATAGAAATTGAATTAACATCCACTATTTTTGGCTTAGCTTCAGATAGCTTATGAGGGGATCTAGGCTGCTTTCACTAATTCCACTGAACTACTTTAAAGCAACAAATGTGTATTTTGCTATGACTTATGATTAAAGTTGCGACCTATTTAATGCACTAGTAAATTTAGTCTCAGAATATTACATATCATGTACATTATCAATTGAAAGACATTCACTGGTAAATTAACTACAATTCTAAAATTCTTCAGTATTTTTGTATGTGCTTTTAATTACGATTTTGACAACAAACACAAGTGGATATAACGTGGAATAATTCATAACAATCATGTCAATATATAGAGCAAGCTTTCATGTAATATATAATACCACATGATATTTCAGTATGATCGTATTTAGCTCCTGCATTATGTATTTGCTAGTGATTGCTTTCTTCCCTGCATTGGCAGGCTTCAAAAGAGTAATATGATAAATAAGACACCCACAAAACAAATCATAGCTTTCATAGCGAGGACAGTAACATGGGATATTAACATAAGATGATGTGTTAGTAACAAGAGAAATCCAGCCATGCTTGCATTTCCTCCAACAAGCAAAGAAAGAAACTACAAAATGCCATAAAAGTAACACAGCTGCTGGCTCCTTTATCCCAGAAAGGATTTTTTTATTTTGAGTACTGTCTCAAGCAAAAATCTGCACCAAAACTTAGCAAGTTGCATGACACTGACAATGCTCTTTCATAAGTACTCTGTTACTACAGTAACTAAACATATTGTGATGCAGTATGAATTGCCTAACACATTAAACAGTACAAGTTAGTTGCAGAATTAAGGAAGAAACAAAGAGAAATTTCATTTACAATTTAATACTATTTACTAGAAAAATACATGCAATGCCAGAGACTTATTTCTCTAAGTTTTCCACAGTTTATTTTTGCTTTATATAACTGTGATGGTCAACCCACAAATCAACAAGACTTGTAATAGTGAGTACAGGCTGTTTCACCCTTCTTCACTTTGCTGATCATACAATCAAAAAAAAAAAATTTTTTTTCTTCATATACTTCATTTTATGCTTTCAAAACCAGCATCTGACTGCAAAATAAGTGGTAAAATCAGGGCCAGTTTCAGAGGTCAGAGCATTAATATGCAAGTGTGGAGTTAGGTGATTTGATCCATACCAAAATTTTTGGATGATGACTGTTAATTTCGGGTACTGACCAGGACCCTCCATGGCGAACACCAGCACTTTTTGAGAAGACATGCGGCATTAGGGGGTTGCAAGGTCTTTGCCCAGAATTCACTCCTTCATTTGCATCATTCTGGCCCCGCTGTGCATCAGGACTTGGTAACCTGTACCATAATCAGCTTCGTAAGACAAACACAGAACTTCTGCAGTAGCACCAAACTCCAAGACAAATACATATATGTTTTAATGATTTTAATTAACTTACGAGACTTACTTGAATAGAAGGCTGCTCTATGTAGGTTCTTAACTCTATTTAATCTTGTTACAAACACCATGGTTATAAATTTGAAAAAGCAAGAGCAGTTTATGGTTAAAATGACAGAACTTTAATTATAACCTAAGGGGCAGCTGTCACTTAGCCATAAACACTGCTGACACCTGCCTGGGACACAAGACAGCACACTCAGAAATAACTAAATTTCTGCCTAAACAGCCAAGTTACCTTGGGTACCAGAAGCAATGCAGTATATTCACGCTGTGTTCTCTTCAGGCCTGGTATTTTAAGTAATGTGTCTTCCTTATTGGCATCTACCACTGCTTCTAAGTCAGATGTTTACCATGGTAAAATGACATAAAAAGGAATATCATCTGATATGACATTAATTTCTTTTAATGCTGTACTCATTTTAAAGAGGCTCATACCACCAAAATTAAAAAAATAGAGTATGGTCATGTCTAAAAATTTGTCCCTGCTTGCCCAGATTGTGACTTACCGGTAACTTGCACAAGATAAGAAAGATCTGTTTTGCACTTACACAAAGATTGACAGGCTAATATTATGAGACCTGATGGCCTCTCCCTAACTAGACTCCCCTGAAATAAACAGTCCATTAACAGTAATCACTAACATCTACTGTTGGGTGAGGGGAGTCAAACCACTTGAAAGGCATTGGCAAAACAGGATTAGCCACGGTAAAAAGCTTAGAGATTCAAGTGTCTGGGATTAGGGTTTTTTTGGTGGTTTTAATTGTTATTTTATTTTGGTGATGTATAAGAGAAAGGAAGAAATAGAGGAGTTACAATAGAGGAAAAAGTATTACTCATCAGGGAATTTCAAGGAATTTCTCTAAATTCTGTAAATGCAACTACATCAATGCAACTAGATTAATATAGAATCAGGTTGAGACCCCAATTACTTAACCTTTAATCCATCATCTTCCTTTAGGCTTTCCATTTTGGAATAGCATTATAAATTAACTATGCCTCGTTCAGTTCAATCTGCTAATGCCCTCTTGTAAATATTTTGGGTCATCTTGTATTTCCAAGTATCAGACAGATCTAGAGGACAGACTGATCTGGGCATCAACAAATACCATCAGTTGCACACAACAGACAAGTGCGTACTGTGTATGCGAATGAATGGGATTATTTTTCAGTTCTGCACTACTAGAAGCACGGGTGACAGTGGTGCATGTCACCGGGACCATAATGCACTTGTAGGAAGAGGAATACATTTGATAGGCTAGAAAACATGAGAGCAGAAGAGTTATGACACTCAGTGCGCAGCACAGCAAAAGCATAGATCGTGTGTGTTTTACGTACATATAAGCTGACTAGTCACAGTTTTTCTTTTGTTTCTGTTAACTATCACTTTGTCTATCAGGCTTTTCTAAAAGACTTTGTCTTTTCCCCATCTGAAGCTGAGCACACTGGACAGACATCTGTCTGCACTGATTGGCAACAAGATGAAAAGGAAGGAGTCCCCTTTTATGAGTATTAAGGAGTATTAATGAACCTCAGCTACTCCTTACTGAGGACCCAAGCAGAGACCTCTTCCCCCAAACACTGAAGCTACCATGGGTAGCCTCATCACCAGTGACCTCACCAGGGGATAAAAAAATAGTTGCCATGTCAGAAAGTGAATAGATTCAAACATTTGCTGATACGTTCACTCAAGGCAGAATGACAAGGCCATTGTGTCCACAACTATCCCAAGAGCATAAGAAAAGTCATGCAAGAGGATGAGCATTCACTTTTAAGAAACAGCAGGGGCAGCCCACAGCCCTGGTAGAGTCTGGGCCAGGAAAGAAGAGCTGGGAACTCTAAATTCTAAAATGAAGAAGGCTAAAATGAGAGAAGAGCCTGAGAAGGATGAACCAAAGGAGGCTATTTTAATGACAACTTTAATTGAATTCCCAGGAAGGAGAATTCACACGGGGCTGTAAATAAATTATTGGGAAACCAGAGAGGGGTGCACTCTATCACAAGGGAGGCATGTGTTGGGATGTAGTCCTGACACCACCACATGATGCACTGTGCAACTACGCGTCCTCTTCGCCACCTTTCTTTATTTAACCATCTGTCCCAGAAACAACTTCAAAGATCTCTTAGGATTTTGATCTTTTTTTAGAAGAAATTTATAAGCAAAACATTACTCCCACTATGGCTCCATGTGCACATAGACCTACCTCAGTGTACAAGCTGCCCTACAATATACCCAACAGAACTAAAATATGAGATGTTGTACAGCCATATTTGATGCTCACTGTTAGTACTTGGCAGCTCACTTCGTTAAAGCTTGTCTCTTCAGTCAGAAGACTTAAAACTTTTTCATTATAAATGAAATATGCTGATATGGTCATGTAATCAGCTGTTTTCAGCAGCTTGGGCTTTAAAAAAAAATAAACCATCAAATATTATGACAGCAGGCAACACTGACCTAGAATCATGCTTACAGTGAACAGTGTGTGCCTACAGAAGTGCTACATTAATATAATTGCCCTTCTGGTTTAAGCAGAGCAGAATTATGCAAAATGAAACTGTTAATTCACCTGCCAGGTTTATGCTGTTAAGAATTGCTAGCTACTGATATCCACCGGCAGTACAAAAGTCCTGCGAGAAAAACATGTAATAATTTCTTTAGGAATTAATCTTTAATGCATAAAATTTGCAGTGACCTATCTACATTTGGATTTATTTCAGAGACAAAGACAATAGTCAACCTTTTCCTCTTCACAGCAGAAGATCAAGTCTTATTCCATCAGACGTACCAATTTGGAGGGGACAGGGTCAGTCTGGTATTGAACGACTCATCCTCCTCAGAGCTCCCTTTTTGGGTCCGCTCTTCAGACCTGAACAGACTACCCCAAAGCAAACCCACTGATCTGGAACTCTGCAAAAACACATGGCCATAGCTTGCTCAGTAGGCCTCTTCTACTCATCAGAGGCCCAAGCCTGCAAACTGTGTGAATCACAGATGCCTGCAGAAGCATCATGCACTTAAAAAAATACAGAAAAGCAAAAGCCCGCTTACAGCCTGCTTCCAAACTCACAGCAAGGGAGTACAGCTACATATTAATCCAATCTTCACAAGAGGCCAGCAGTTTGCATGTCCAACAAACTCCACCCAAACTGGCTAAGTGATTAAATATTTACTTGTTAATTCATGTGTTTCAGAAGAAAATACTCATATCATCATTTTTGCTGTTGGCTTGAAAGCTTAATAGCAACAGTTAGAGGGACGATAGGAACTCAGCTTGGCTTAGCCTCCCTGCCCTAGGGATATCCTAGCTTTAACTTCAGGATTCAGCACTGTAGTTAGTTACTTTTGAACATGAGGGCAATGAGATACTCCACCCTGACAAGTGAACGTGCATCTGACACCCAAAGCTCTGTCACACAATCTCTGCGAGTCGATGGACAGTTAGTGTGCATGTGCTCTGTGCCGACTGGAAGGAGGTGGCCAAAAGCGCAGAGCTGAGCATCCGTCTAACACACCTAGCCTCCCAGAAAAACTCACTCACTTGGGATCAGTGTTATGCCGGCAGAGATCAAAGCTTTATAACTAGTTACGGTGGGAAACAAAGCAAGCTCAAATCTGCCTTAAAAATACCGACTAGATATAGCCGCAAGTACAGCGGCTTTTCATGTTCACGTATCATCCTTAGTAGAAGGATGGCAATTCCTATAGCAGCATCAAACAGGAATAATGGTGTCATAAACAAAAGTAACAGTAATCTGAAGCTCTCCAAACATCTCTGTTAGGATAAAGGAAGACAATATTTACAGATTGAAAGATGCCCCACCAAAACAATCAAAGATGGTTCATTCTTCTTCTACATGTAATAGTTAAATCTCTTTCCTGCCTAAAAAAACCTGGCAACTTATCTAGCAAGACCTAGTCATTTACCCTCATTTCTTGTTCCCTTATTTTTCCCTGTGATTGAACACTACACAAGGGCTACAAACCCCCCTTTAATTCTTTATTCAAATGACAGTGTTTATGAACTGTACACACAATACTAGAGAAAAGAAAGATTCAAAAAGGCAATCAATCCATCTACCTCCAGAAGTGCTCACAGCAGTGGTAGGGAAAAGACTGACTTCTAGATTGCAGACTGACAGAAAACTGACTTTTAGATTATAAAAAACCAATTGCTCAGTAATTAGAAAGAGGAAACAATTGCCTTCTAACTCTGTCTGTGCTCAGTGACATACTGTATGACCTTGAGCAAGTCATTCACTTTGTGACTCAGTTTACTCATCTGTGACTCAGGGATTACATGCAGAAGCCCCTGATGTAGGTGTTTAAAGGCTTAATTCATGATTGCAGAGCACTCTGAAATCCCAGAATGACAGATATTAAATATAAGGCATTGAGAAGAATGTATTCTGGCCCTTCTTTTGCAATATTTGGTTTGAAAGAAATAAACAGAGCATCTCTATGTGAAATTCTTGTTGCACTTGCAGAAAACTCATCTTACCGGTAAAGTTCAGACCCTACCCATGCAGGGTCAGAAGCATCTGTTTAAAGCACCGCCCCCCCTCCAGCCTCCCAGCATCAAGTGAGGATGAGTAATCTTAAGGATTTCAAATACATAAAACCAGCGTTAACAGAATTTCTCAAATTAGGTGTCATATGTATATATTGTATATATAATATGAATGCCAATAACATGCATATTATATATGCACGGTATATTCAGTAGCGATGATTTATCATAAGTGGATTCATTATGCCTTTATATGCAGAGCTGTCACAACTGCAGACTATGTTGTCCTGCAGTGCTGCATTCACTTACAAGCTTTTATTTGCTATGATGAACTTTTCATTAAAATTTCTCTGGCAGAGAGATTCTGTGACGAATTTAAGTCTTAGGTTCACACTGCAAGCTGTCTTTTATATATCTTTAAGCTGGAAAAGAACTGGCAATCTCTATCCAGAGGGATAAGTAGTGCTACATACATATAGTCAAGTGAGTATTGAAAAGGACTAAAAAGAAGACTATCTAATTGTGTTGCATAGCGTTGCTAAAAGTTCCCATTGTCCGACTGTAGTATAAGCTAGCTTTGAAACTATATAAACAAACTTGATATTTCATCATAAGTTATTATGTCAAAGTGTGGTGTCTCTCTCTCAAAAAAGCAACTGTCCCAATTACTCTGTGGTCTAATGAGACCTATGTGGGGAAATATTATCTATAGTTTTCAGAAAACATCTGAAATGGATGAAAGGGAGCATCTCTCTACTCTCTCAGGACTGAGAGAAGAAAAACATTAGAGCTTGCCTAGAGGAGAGCCCATGCTCACAAGATGCTATCCAAAGGTTGTTTGACACCAGAGACCTTAAGGAGAGAAAAAACAAGACACAGTAAAGCAGCAGACTAAAGTTTGCAAATGTTTTGTCAAATCAGAGTAGGTGAAGAACTTCCTCAAGAACTTATGTTTACACCCCGCTCTATGTAAAAAAGCAAGTTTCCCCTCCTCTTGGTTAATCTCAACCGCAAAATGAGCTGCAGAAGTCTCTACTTCCTTATTAACATTTAATAATGTCAGAAACACAAAATATAAATTCAGAACAACTCAAGAGCTGCAAGATAACGCAGGTTCCTGTCACCAGCAGGGTAGAGGAAGATCCCACCTGTACGACATGGACAGCTGAAGGATAACTCTGCTGTTAACTGCTAGCAACAAGATACTGATTATAAGGAATTAAGTCTCTGTTACAGGAATTCTTTGCTTTTCAAACATTGGTTTGACCATATTCAAGACCCAAGGGAGAAAACCCTAAGAAATCTGATCTGACCTCATAGCTGTCTCCGCTTTGAGCAGGAGGTTGGAATAGATGAGTTCCCAAGGTCCCTTCCAAACTGAGTGATTCAATGATTTTTTTTTTTTTATTATTGTTTTTGTAATTTTGTGCTCTTATCTGTCATTGCCAATGAGAAGTTTTCATATAGCTTCTCATCCTGAGCCTCAAAAGAAGCTGGAATGTGCAACCATTTTGCAATGTTAAACTGTTTGTTTAATTGATTAGTGGAACCTGTACCTTTTACTGAAATGAGGTAAACCAGGAATGACTTTTGAAAGGAACCACAAAAGTGATCCCTGTATTCTACATATGATACATATGAAAGAGGCAGTGAACTCCAAAAGTTTCTTTCCAATCTGTTAGGAACTTTCTTGTTACTAAATCAACAAAAGCACTCCACCCCTTCCACAGGTTAGAGGCCATTGAGAACCAAATAAAACCGCTAAAAAAAGATGTATCTTTTTCCTTGACCATGTTTCAATATGTACTTATCCACCCTGTTCAGTCATAAACACTGAACTTTCCCAGCAGATTCTTTGCAGAAAGCAATAAAATAATTTTTAAAGTCTAAAAAAAATCCAGTTTAGAAGAATTAGGGTGGCTTTGTGCATTCATCATCTCTCCAATTTCCATGTCAGGTTTGCTTAGTTTGAGCTGAAAAGGAAGTTGGATCTTTCAATTCAGCTCAGATGAACTGGGTTCTGTCAGTCTTACGCACTGTTGACTAGAGTAAAGCTCTGCAAGTCAAATGAAGGTCTTACAACTGCTCAATCCCATTAACCTTCATTTGCACACTCAGGTGTGCCCTTGCTAAAGCTTAATTAGCAAATATTCTGCAGATGGAGAAGGACTCCTGCTCCTTTCTCTGTTTTGTATTAAATCCACACTGCGCAAGAGTTAAGCCATGATTTTGGAAGACATACTACTTTAAAGATGCACACAGGGACAGGCCAGTTTAAAGGTAATCTTTCTTACAATGCTTTTTTGGTGCAAAATGACACTTGGATATAACTCACGTGCTTAATGCTCATACTCAACACCATGCTAGCAAAGACCTGGCTGATGTCAGCTTCATTTAGTTAGCCTGTCCCTATTCCCATGCTCTGAGTATATATACCTAAGCAGCCCCAAAGTGATTTTTTGTGGTTCCTGTTGCTAAAGATAATTTCTCTGAGTGGAACTTATTCTGAAGAGCTTTAACAGCTTTTGTAAAGGAAAGAGACCACCTTCTTCCCACCATCCACTAAGGAATCAGAGGATACTCCTAAAGGACAGTTCTTAACATACATATGCATAGCTTAATTCAACAGTTACAATGCATCCGTAAGAAATATCGCATCAAATGATCTTAACCAGAGAACGGCTCATTTAGTATCTCTCACTTCACTGCCTTCACATTGCATCCCTCGTGCAGATATTCCTGACCACGGTACTCCAGCATTTATTTTTATTCTCCCCCTCTTTTTCCTTTTACAGAAAAGATCTCTCTCTTGCCACTGAAACACGCCCACCGTCCCCCTGAGGAAAAAAAAAGACTATTAAGAGTTTAGATGTTTCAGATCTTGCAGAATTTTAATAGCCCAAAGAGAAGTATTTTCACATACGATAGTGTATATGCATGCAGCTTTACAGTTTACACCAGTTAAAAACCTCTTATTACTGTACAATGAAACTGCAAGAATTAACCAAAAGGCCAGTGCTCACAAACCCTATGGTGCCGCTCACGGTCACAGGAAATGGGGGGGGGAAGGGAAGGGAAGGGAAGGGAAGGGAAGGGAAGGGAAACATCATTTGCAGCATCATACAATCATGCTATACTGTTGTTCTTGGGCCAGAATGGTTTGGGACTACAAGCAATGAAATATCACATACATCTGCAAAAGATACAAACTTTTGGGTTTTTTTAGGAAGTAAAGAGAATTGCCCAATGACTTGAGGGTCACTTGCAACAATAAAACTATAGCATATGATAACAAAAATAAGATTTTTATTTTTTCTGATTCATTGAAAGAAATTCTTACAGAACACAGAAAATGAATAAATGCCATTAACAGCTCTCTGTCTAGTTCTTGAGCCTTTGAAAGCATCTTTTCTAGGCTGCATTCTCCTGCAAATTGTGTAACAGCTTGCAATATCCAAATACAAGGGAGCACTTAAGTACACTCCATCCTCATTTTAAAATATTAACTATAGGGGAAAGGAATGGAGAATTCAGCCTCTTTAATCTCCAGAATAGCTGCTGAAGAAGGAAGAGGATTTTGCTGCTGTTCTGCACAGAACTAACCAGTCTGCAGACAGGTGTTACATTATCTCACTGGTACAGCAAATATCTCTGCTCATCTTGAGTGTTGTAACGCTAGCTCCAATTTACCCTTTGTCATTGCTCTTAACGGAAAGAAAATTAAACTTCAGAAGTATAATGATCACCAATAACAATTTTATTCTGTTCCAGCCTCATACTCTTATTTTTCAATTGTATTTTGAATATGTATAGTTTACTATGGAAGGAAAAATGTGGATTTGGTATGGTTATCTAATGGGGAATTATCACATTTGGTAGTATAAACCAGTTCAGACATCACAAGGCTATATGCAGTTTACTGCTCTTATTGTTTATGCAGCCCTAGATAATTGTCAGATAAACTAAACTGCAATTGCAGCTCTCTATAGTACAGTTAAGATATAATGTCTGGATGGCAAAAATCAACAAAACCCTATAATCAGAGAAGAGTGTTTTATAGAGTAACTGAGCTACGACATGAAAACATAAAGCACTCACCTAATCCACCCTCAAAAATGAAACCTTCCCCAAACCTAATTCTTTTACACAAAGACTCCATGCAGAGGTCTTTGAACTCGGATCTTACTGCAATCTAGGTCCTGCAAACATTCAGACGTATACTTAACCTTAAACATGCAAACAACTATTTGCAAGCTTTAATCAATATCTTGGTGCAAGGAAAACACCAATATTTTTGTATCAGATGATTACTTTGAAGCATGAGTCATTGGAAAAGAGGTAGATTTTGATCTTTATATGGTTCATCTTATTTATGCACAAGATCAACATTTTACAAAATGTATTTATCCAATGGTTATCTTTCCAGTCACCTTTCATGCTTAGAGTTCTCTAAACAGAAATTACTGCTTGCGCTCCTCCTCCCTTTTAAACCTCTTCCCCTAAAATCCAGAAGTGCATCAGCACAAATTCTTACTTTTAATCGTAGGAGGTTATAAACGACAACATATGCACAAAACACTCTTCTACTATGGTTTCTCATTTAAAGCACTTACTCTAGTGACAATAAAAAGCCAAACCAAATCAAATTGAATCTTTGACTTTGGAAAAGACATGTTTCGGTTTAATAGAAAATTTTATCGGTCATTCTAAATAGTGATTGATCATTTATCCAGGAAAGAAGAGTGTAAAACAAAGCTGATACGCAGAAGGGACTGAAATATTCCTCAGTTTTTCTCTAGTGTTGGATATTAACTTCTTAGGAATTTAAAAATCGTGGTACACGTGGCGGAAAAAACAAGGGAAACCATTCTCTGGAAGATTACTACTAAGTGGTAACAATTTAAAGCAATACAATTTACTCTTTTCTTTTTTTTAGTATCAAAAACCCAACATACACACAAAAGATAATAAAAAAGCATCTTCGTAAACTTGCAGATGTGCAGAGGAATAAGATGGATGGGATTATGGGGGTTTTTCTCTCCCAAAGGAACAGTGACAAGTATATTCTAGAAACCTTGCTAAAAGACAAATACATACACATCTAAGTCAAAGACACCAGCACAAAAAAACCACCTTCTGCAGAACTACATTAAATTCAATTAAAGCTCAGAGCCATAGTTCCCATCATTTTAGTAAAAGAGAAAACTACAATTTCCTGGGCTTTTCAGTCCAGCTATCAACCCCCTGCTGCCAACACAGCACTTACAGAAGCCTGGGTCTGTCTTTGTGCAGCTCCTCTCCCTTCCCCTCATCTGCTTTGTTACTCTCAAAGACCTGCTGGCAAAACAGAGAGGACTCGGTGTCCTTACAGGAGACGAGAGAACGGGCAATACATGACTTTCGTGGTCCTTACCTTCCCCCTACTCAGAGATTGCACATCCAGCTTCCCTGTCCAAGTTACTTGGAGGGTATTTAAAACAGATGCTCAGAAATCTGAGGAGAACGAAAGCCAAAAGAGTTCAGCTTTCCTTTAGAAACTGGGCTCCTTGATCCGCCTGATGCTGTTGACACTAAGGTGAGCATATGATAAGGGGAAGGAGGAGGGATTGTTAGAGAGCATCAAAGGCAGGAGACTGGGAGATGGGGTTTCCTCTGCCTAGATGTGACGCCCCTTCCTGCCTCCCCCCTTGGCTGGAGAGGAAATAAAATGGAGCCTAGGAGGGAGGGAGAGAGATAATCCTGCGGCTTCATCTGATTAGAGAAACTGGGCCTGTGCAGAGTCGGCAATGCCGTCAGGGAAGCACAGGGAGGGGAGGCAAAGAGGGGCAGGAAGAGGAGGAGCAGAGGGGGAGGGATAGAAATGATAAGAGAAAAAGGAAAATTATATAAGGTATACAAGGGAACCGGCACCTGGTCCAAGCCATCCTGGATGTATTCAATTTCTACCCTCATGTAAATGTGAAATCACCAGTAGGAAACACCCGTTGCTTCTGCTAATCCGGAGCGATCAGGGAAAAAAACCCCAAACCCAAAACCCAGAACGCATCAGTTCCCAGGTATGGACTGGGAACAAGGACATCCCAATGGACTGAAAAGAGTGAGATTGTTTGTGCTGAGTAGGGAGAAATGGAAAAAGCAGTATGCGACAGATAGTTCTCTAGTTTGTCATGGACAGGACACAATTCAGAACAAATTTTCTCTTGCAAGTGATTTTGCAGAACCTGTTTCCGCTTACGAAAACAAATCTTAGTTGAACCAAAGTGACTTTAAAAAAGTACGTATCAGCACACACATCAGGGTGCCTGCAGCTGTGGCCTCGGTTGCCCTCCCACAAGTCCCACACCCCGGCAGCTACACTCCCGCCATGGCCTCCCTCCCGCGCCTGGCGCAGGCACTTCTGGGCTCGCGGCTGCCCACCTGCACCACTGTGCTGCTGTGCCCCCGGGGGATCCCCAGCTTGCAGGAGGCTGTGGCCAGTCTGGCCCTCACTGCACGCATGGGTGACAGCAGCACCATGCCCTCGCACTCGGCCTGACGTAGGGGCTCACCCGAGGGCACTGGCAGGGTCCCAAGGGTGCTGCTCTTGAGCATCCCCTGTCCCATCCTCCCCTGGCAGGGTAGCCCTGCTTCAAGGACACAGGCATCCAGGTCCCTCCAAGCTGCCAGATGTGAACCATGGTGCACTGGGGAACGTCAAGGACAGATGTGGCCAGCGGAGTCTTGTCCCCATCCATGGTGGCCTGTTTCTGTAAAGAATCTCTTCTTTCACTCACCTTTATCAGCTGCGACACTTAGTCCTTTCCCAAGCACCACTCCTTGTCTCTGCATTGTGAGCCGCTTTTATTTCTTTCTGGCCTATTCCCCTCCATTTAAAGCTTCACCCAAGGCAGACTGGTTGGAAAGAAGGATGCCAAAACATCAGAAAATAACCCTTTCGAGTCCGCTTTCTTTCTGTTCAGGAAGGAGTTAATACCTTTCCTGTAAAACACTTACAGCACACTCTCACTCTGTTCCTAAGTCTTCACCCAGTCCCAATCATGCCTAGCTCAGCTGGGAGAGGGGGACCAAGACCCCCTCTCCCAGTGCTTTTAGGAACACAAGATTGCTCCCTGAGTCTTCAAAATGGGCTGCAAAACCAGTCATTTTCTATGTGCTTCCAGACTTTGTTCCTAAGATACACACCCCCACACACTCACTGAGTGATTACTCCCTCTGACTATGGGTCAGGAAGCATTTCAGGGGTTAACAGCCATGCAGGGGTCAGCAGCAGCTTTCCGGCTGCTTTATTTTACTTGCCATGTTTATTACAACAATGAAGCAGCGTAGGCACTTGAAGTCAGCTGTTTGTGCTGACCTTGTGCAGCCTTCCTGCAAGAGCGGAAACAGAAGTCCCTTGAAGCCGTCCCTTCCAGAGCATTCTTATCAGCATTCCTGGTGGCCCAGGATCATGCCCAGGCGGCTCTCCCCCCAGCAGTATAGGACTGCAACGGTGCTGCAGGGAGAGGACAACTCTACAGCATTTTGCTTCCTTTCTTATTCCAGCAAAAGACCTTTGGCTGACACTCATAGTTATTCCAACATTGTTCCATGGGTGCCAGTGGCTAGCTGTGGAAGAAATCAGTGTATGACCCTCCCAGCCAAATCCATCTTCCAAACTGGTCCCAAGTTGCCCAAATGATGTCCCAAGAACATATAAAGGATACAATGTGAGGATAATACTGCATTTCTCTTTTTCTTTAAACCCTCTACAGGAGGAAGTTGCATAGCTCTCTTGTCCTGGATTTGGTATGTCCAGCAAGGTTGACTTTTTTCATTAAAAGCATCAAAATGTGCTTACTGAAAGATACCAGTGACCAACTTTTACCTCAACAGGTTACACATCTGGGCATCCATAATGATGTGATTGGCATACAGCTTTTTTTATTTTACATTTAACGAGAAAAGGTGTCAAGATGTCTCAAATTCAAATTTGGAGAATTTATTCTGTATCTTTCTTTAACAAAGTTGACAATTAAAGGAAACTGAGAAGTCAATAGCCTACAGATACATTAGGCTGAATCCAGACAATGTTGATGAATTTATTTTGGGAAGAAGGGAAACATTGTTTTTCAACAGGATTTTTGCAGAACAGTTCTGCCACCCTTGCTCAGCCAGACTAGCATTCATGTTTCCCCGAGAACTCCACCCAGGGTTTAAACATGTGAGAATGTGTTTAATTTCATGAAATTAAAGTCCTATGCCCAGCCATGGAAAAGAGCGTTCAAAATTACTGTTTACTGATTTGGGTGCTTGAAGATCAGAAGAAACCAGCCCCATGACTTTGAGTCACCTCCTGTGAGCAAAGGCAGCTAGCTCTGCTTGCCTGCTGAAGAAGGGCACCACCGAATGGAGCTGTCAGACCTGCAGGCCAGTTTTTGTCACCCCAGCCTCCATCCAGGCAATCAGGGCTTCCACATTCAAGAGAGAAGCAGCCCAGTCCTAGCCCAGAAGTCCTTTGTCTAACCTAAAATTCACTAACCACACTTTGGCCAGCTACCCATCTTCAGAAGAGGGTATGGGGGGTGAAAACCATCCTGATCTCTTGGTTCCTCCATATGAAACCAGAGAACTTGCACTGAAGCCCTCGTCTCACCCCTTCCCTTCTATAACCCTACAGCCTTTTCTTGTGCTGCCTGGGCTACTGTCATTTCTAGTAACTTTTTCATGCCAGGTGGGGCCATTTGGACCTGCCCAGACTGCAGCTGCTGAACTCCTCCATCAGCCTTGAACCTCCCCAGCTCTGCTGCTGGCAGAGCTGCTCTTCGAGGAGGCAGGTTCAAGTGCCCCCGGTGGGAGAGTGCCCTGCTGGAAGTGCCTTTCTGAGCTGACTCACAAAAACGCTGCTTGCAATTTGTTCATACATCTCTGTCTGGGGGCTCTGTGTGCAAACCCTGGAAGGCTGGTATTTGCTGTCTGTTGATTCAAAGCCACTTAAGCCAGTGAAACTGCACCTGCAACCAGGCCCATTTTTAATGCATTTCTGGAATACGTTCTAGTCTACAACAATAATGCAGCCCTCCAGGAACATGCTGTCTTGTGGGTAACACTGCTCATTTGCCTGAATGTCATCTGCCATAATCAATTTGGATCAGGTCTTGGATATCTCCATTGTAAAGTATTTTTGAGTGTTTCTGAAGAATAACAGCACTTTAGCACAGTCTGAGGGAGCCTTCGAGATAATAACTAATACACCATAGCCAAGCTTAACTTTTACTATGCCTATAACCAGGCAGAAGCTCTCCACTCTAGGTATTGCTGGCCCTTATTGAAATTTGCATTCTGTATGCAGTGCCAGGTTTTCAGTTTTTGCTTATGCTTGGATACTCAAAATAATCCCAGTCAGTCCAGTATAGGAGTTAGCATAGCAAGTGTTTTCACACACACTTGAGGCAAGTGAAACGCATCTGAGACTGTTTGAAAAAATAAAACTGACCATCACCTTCTATTTGATGTAAGAAGCACAATTATTTCTAACATAGAATTTTACAAAGAAAGCAATTCTATCAGATAAGCAAAAACTTCAAATTAAAATTTTAGATAAACATGCAACAGCTGTAATTCAAAGATAATTTACAGATAGAATTGATCTGATCACATGTTAATGTTCTACTTAAGAAAACAATGCCATTTATATATAAATGCTTAACTTACTAAAAATATCTGCAACTCTAGACCATCTTCTCACGTACAGGAGTTATTTAAAAACATGAGCTCTTCTCAAATTCTCAGACTTACCAGTACTGACTAAGAACTAGACCCAAAAAGTAGCGTTTAGGTATCTATGTCCAAATAATCCTCATAATCACGACCTACCTCTATTTTCATTTCCCCAAACTGTAAACCAGTCTGTGTAACTTCTGCATTCCTTCCCCTTCTCCTACCACTCCTGGCACTCAGCAGACTCCACAGTGAAAACGTTACACTGCAGGGTTAGATGAGCACTAGCGCTAAGGCAAAGTGTGAATACATGGGGCGGGGGGGGGATGTTTGTGTAAAACCACATCAACTTGGACTGGCCTCGACTGCTGTAGAACAATCTGCTTGGGCTAGGTGCATGAATACTTTTAGCCTGCATAAGGCAACACTTGGCATTAACAACTTGAAGATCCACTAAGAATTAGGGAAAAAGTGAGAATGAACATGGCAATCTTTTCTAGTGATTAGTCAATATGGGGACAGGAGACTGAGGTCCAGTCTCTGTTCTAAGGGTGGTTTGTTCATTTAATCCAGTGAGCGTTCTGTGTACAAAAACTGAGACTGAACCCTTCCCCTAGAGATCCTTATTGCCTGAGTTGCACTACAATGCATATGATAGCCTAATAAAAAGCCACTGTTAAAAAGCAGTAAAAGCCTTACTCTTTAAGGACTCCACTATTATATATCGAAAATAGATAGACCAATAGAAAAAAAGCCATTTTTATACATCTAATTGAGGATATGCCAGGTTGGGGAGGCTGTGTATCTGTTTTTAGAAAAGAATAGCTGTCAGACACATTTAGGGTGTTTATATCTAGTGAGCAGCATGATGACTTCTGCTTCTTCTGCCTAGGAGAAGACAACTGCTGGTTAGCCCAATTGTAGCAAGTATGGTCCATGAATAAGCCTCTCTTCTGCAATTTTATTTTTCTGTGAAAAGGGAGATGATTTGTGTGGGTTTATCTCATCTGTTGGTTTCATAAAGTCATTATGTAATCTGCCAGGTCATCTACATTCATCTTTCTTGGGAATAATGCTGTAACACTACTGATGTGACTTTTTTCAAGGAGTAACATAAATGTAGTACTCTTCTGTGGAATTAATCTTTCTGAAAGCTGTCGGGCTTTTTAGTACTGTGAAAACTGCTGGTTTTGAGCTGTGTCATCTCTTTTCTTTTTCACCTTGGATTTAAGAGCAGCTTTCTCAACAAAGCAAACCAGTTCTTTTGCCTTTTTTTTGCCTTTTCAGTTTGCAAGGCAGCCTGCTGATATAAGCAATCTCATATATTTCGAAGACTTAGCAAATCTCTACACAGCACTATTTTTTTGTTTGGTTATCAAATGAATAGAACAACAGCTGATTATGGAGAATGCAAACAAGATCCCTCTTTTAAGCACATTCTGTTATAAACCAAAGATTTCATGACGTGAAACCTTAAATCTCATCTTAAATCAAGGGACTATCACATGGGCCCTCTACTCTCACTTCTTCTTTTCCCAAATCTCATTTCCTCCCATGCACAACCACCAGAATGTCTCCCGTTCTCTACAGTTGCTTAACATCCAGTAGCAAAAAGCAATAAATAATTGCACAAAAAACCAACCCTTCAAGCCAGTTTTGGGGTAGCTTTAAGCTGCCTTTCATGCAATAAGGGCTTTGGCCTTTTTGAGGATTTAATCACATGTTTAGCTTCGCTCTGCATTTCATTGCTAGTCTTCCATCTGTTCCATTACTCTCAACTGGAAAGGAGGCAAGCCAGCACCACACAAGCCAGCAGGGCTCCCAGGGCCTGCTCCCAGAAAAAAACAAACAGTACAAAACATTACCCTTTGAGAAGTCGCCAATAATTCTGTCCTACGTGACTTGTCCATTAAGACACTCTTGCAAATTTGGATCTGAACTCTTTTCAAAAACACATTCGTGTATATACTAAACCTCTTTAGTTTACTTTTGCAAATGGTGTGATTCAAAAACATGATTTGGTCTTTGGATGACAAATAGAAACAAAAGTATCGGAGTTTTTTCTAGATCTTAGCTGGTGCCCACGGCTGAGTGCTATGAACAAAGCCTGCTGTAGAGACAGTTAGCTCTACTTAATGGGAGCCAAGCATCTAAATAAAGACTTGAACTTTGATGCCTCAGTTCCCAGATGTAAAATGAAGAAATGGTATCAGTGAGAAGCTCGGGAAAGCACCAAGGAAAACACTGTACAAGAGGAAAGCATTGCAGCCAGGGAGCATAATTTCTGACCCTGATACACTTTGAAAAAACATAGCTCTGCAGCTCCAAGAAAGGCTTTGTTTTCCCATATGACCTAGAATATTCCCAAAGAATTTAGACCACATTTATCATAATGTATTTGTCTGTAGGCCCCACAGCCTGTGGATTGACTCCAGCCCACTCAACACTCCTAATCCAGCCTCCCTTTCCCTGGACAATATGCTTGGGCAGCATACCCATCCCCATTTCTGCCCCATGCAACAGGAGCCTTCCTACACTGGTCTCCCTGACTTCTCTCAGATGAGCTGAGAGGCTCGTCCACAGGATATGCTGGGGAGAGACTATGATGGGAGGAAGAGAGACGGAGGACAGAGGCTTCAGGAAAGTTGGGGGAATTTGAAGAGGATTTGGATCTAGTCCCTGTGGCTGCCTGTATCGGACCACCCTCATAACAGGCATGACCCTTGGTTAAAGGAAACAGAGGCAAAATTATTATGCAACCAATATACCAGAGTGACATTCCAAATTCGACACAAGCTGAGAGCAACAGCACTGTATATTAAATAAGGCTTCCACAACTAAGACCTATAAGGTAGTACACACAGATTTCAGAGCAGCCCCACAGCAAGGCAATAATGCTATTTCAAGTGTACCCAGTGCCAGAGGCAGTCCAGCGAGATGGACTGTAAGCCCCAGGTTAGCTCTGCCTGCAATAATCTGCAGGGTTGATTCTGTGACAGACTGAAACACAGTAACAGTGTTTATGCAACTAAATCTTGTTCTAATCTATTAGTTTATGTAACCTTTGCTCGTGGACATACTGACTCACAGGTCTCAGGAATCTAAAGAAAATCTCCTTTTTTAACTCTCTCCCATCCTTCAACCCCTAGTTGCCAAATAAACAAATAGATTGTCAGAGATCTCGTTCATTCTCTTCAAGGAAAAAGTACATTGGTAAGGGAAAAAAAAGGTATCAACTAAAATCCTAAAACCCAGTGTACTTCTCCATACACACAACCAATGTTATACAATAAGCTGGCTAATGGTAGGTAGGTGTCCTTCAGGTTAGCATCTCCAACCACAGAATGTACCATTTGAGCCCCAGGCTGGGAAAGGGACAGAAATTGTTTACTTAGCTCCTAGGGAAAAAATATTGCTTTCTAGCATTCAGACATTACCTTTCTGAGCAAAGCAAGGCAACAGTATCTGTGGGAATAACACTGATTCTTCTTAGCTTGAAAGAGTTACTTTCATCCTTCTCGTATTTCTTGCATTTCCTAACATTTTCACATATATTTTAATAGAGGAGCTAACAACAGGAACGGCATGCAGCATTCTAGCTGCAGCAGTCATAGTTCTAGTGATTACTACATGAAGCGTGCCCACATCAGCTTATTTTGGCCCTTCCTGGCTAGACTCTAACCTAGATTTTTGAATGGATTTGAGTTAAGATGAACCCTTTTTGGTTTTTTGGGGTTGTGGGGTTTTTTTGGTTTGTTTTGGTTTTTTTTGCTGCCAATTAAAATAGTTCACATAGCTGCTGCGATCTTGCCCGTGTGACACTTGTTATCTACACTATACCTGAATGAATTTTTAACTTTTTGTATTGAGGATTCGTGCACAGGCAAAAACTGATCGATATCATTTGGAATTAAATGTATTTAGAGCCAAATTCCATTGTATTAGGTTTATTTAGGAGAGGTCGCTATGTATTTTTGATGCATCCTAGATACGATCAGTACTAGACAAATACTCTGTAAATGGATCAGGTATTCCTTATTATTTGTTGCAAAAGTAGTGTAAGAACAGGCACAGTGCCTTTTTCTATGAAGCCCCTTTACACATGAGGATGGTCTCCTAGCAGATTCTGTGATCCCATTGAACCGTTTATTCTGGCAGAGCCAGACGCTGGGTGCAGGTAACGCCAGCCACGCTTGAGCACGGCCCTGTGCGGTGGTTTGCAACGGAAAGCCATCAGAGGCAGCCCAGGGACGGCCGCCCGCCCAGCAGTCTGCCCGCCGCTCTGCAACCAGAAAGGGATCACTCACGCAGATGAAATAAGGAATTCTGTGATCCCATTGAACCGTTTATTCTGGCAGAGCCAGACGCTGGGTGCAGGTAACGCCAGCCACGCTTGAGCACGGCCCTGTGCGGTGGTTTGCAACGGAAAGCCATCAGAGGCAGCCCAGGGACGGCCGCCCGCCCAGCAGTCTGCCCGCCGCTCTGCAACCAGAAAGGGATCACTCACGCAGATGAAATAAGGACTTCATTATACAGAAATTCTTTTTTTTTTTTTTAAAAATTTTTTTCTTACATCCTTGACCCTCAGGATCTCACAACAGTCTTGCCCAGGCTTTTGGGCACCATTTTTTTTTTTTAAACACAAAAACGTATGGAATGACATCTGTAAATCTGTTGTTGCTATACGTGGAGTGGTTTTATGTGCATGTGCCTGCAGAAACAACTGTGAGTTAAAGCAAACAGATCTTCAGCTTTCAATATCTCATTCCAGTTGTATATGCTCCCAAAAACAAACATCAAATTTTGCTCTCAGTTAAAAGTTTGCATCCCATAAGGCTGTACCACCAATTAGGGCTATATTACATATGGTATAATTGCTGTGCCATGTATATGATTTTGTGCTTTCCTGCACTTCACCCAAATCTTAATATGCATTCCTGTCTACAGATCATCTGCCTGCTCAGCAATCCCTCCCCTTTTGTCTTAGAGTACTCATACCTTATTTACATTATGTCTAGCCTAAATCCATTATCTGTTCCAGAGGGAGTGAGAGTTAGGAAATATTGCCTAAAATAAAAACTAGTCTTGCCTTAGAGCAACATTTGCTGTTCATTGCTACAGCTGTGTGAACGGTTTATTTTGCATGTGTACATAAGCAATCTTGCAAGGCCTTGTCAAAGTTACAAAGTTTAGATTGCTATTACCAAGGCTAGGTGGTGTACAAAACCAGAACAAAAAGCCAGATATTGCCCCCAAAAAGCTTGAAAGCCATGCAAGCCAGAGCTTCGCAAGTAATTTTCTCTGCAAAAACCTCTACAGGCCTTGTGCACATCATCTATGAACTTGGAGTTTAGTAATAAAAGTCATTTTAAAGGAACATTTTATACTGTTTTTTCTTAAAACAGCAACAGCTGCTAACTTTCTTAATGCAATTAACACTAGCAAAAAAACCACACAACCATGAGAACATGTTCCAGTAAAAGCAGACTTGGTATTTCTGAAATTCCTAGCGTAAAACACAGGAAGGAAAAGTCAATTGAAAGGAATAAAAGTTCACATTTTCTGCATTCTGTTTCATACAGCAAAAAAAAAAAAGTCACCTTTAAGAGAACTTTTTGGTTTGCTCTATTGAGTCACACTAAAGCCCAACTTTGGACACGAGGTGGTGCTATAGCTTGTGTAAATTTTATTACTACACAACACCACCAGTTAAAGCATACTAGAAGCAAAAGGAAAAGGTAAAAAAACCGAGAAACATTCTGAGTTCTGTAGAAGTGCTGATACGCAGACTTTACCTATGTATACTTTCATATCACCAGGTATACTATAACACTGCTGAAATTATTTGTAAGACAGCCCTAAAGGAAAGCAAATGCATTCTGTGTTCATGTCTGTCAAGGACTTCAAATACCTAGCAAAAGATGAGTACCAAAGCATGGAAAAAAATCGGTCTTGCACAGCATGCTCTGTGCAAACTGTAGCAGTTTTTCACGTGCCCAAGGCTCCATTGCCCAGTTCTGTGCCAGAAGGAAACGGATGGGACAGATAGATACACTCAGGTGGAAGGTTTGCGCAGGTCCAAAAAGCATTCTGCCTGCTTCTCCCTGAAGAATATCAAGGTTAGCTGCAGTGTCAGGGGTTTTACTGGGCTAAGATGAAATACCAAAGTAGGAATCCAAATCCCCTAACTAGGTCAATGCTATCTTCCGCGCCCCCCCCTTTTCTTCTTTTGCTGTCTTTCTCCCCAGGCCCTTCTACAGGCACCAAACATGGCAGCTTTTGAAGATTTTTTCCTGTTGTCCATGTTGGCCCTGTCTCTATCCCCATTTCATACCTGTAATTGTACTGGGAGGACTATTCTGGATTGTAGCCTGAGACACTCAGAATTACAGTGCTTAAAGGCAATTACCATCAACAGCAAAGCTGAAAGAAAACATTCTGGCAGACTCATTCCCTTCTGGATGCACTTACTCTCCCATTCCCATCTTTTCTTTTGAAAGGAAACTAACAAATGACTCCCAGAATTAATCCAAAGGATATTTCATGACAGAGTAGATCTTTTTTTCACATTTCTTTTCTGAAACAGTCAATTATCCGTAGCCTGCTAAAGCTAAGAACTAGATGTTAGTCCAAGACCAAGAGTAGATTTGGGGAGAAATTCTTATCTCAGTTACACAAGCGTGAATCTGGAGAAACTCCAGTTATTAAACAATCTATAAAATAAGGATAACAATAACTATTATCTCAAAAAGCTTTTGTGATGGTAATTAATGGAATCCAGTAATTAATGCTGGTGCAGAAATCGGGAGCCTGGGAATGAAAGGCACTACAGAAATTCTAAGTACTCATTATTTCTGCCATTCACAATTACACTTCTCGATGTAATCTATTTGTTGTAGTTAGGGTGCCCATCAATGCTCCCTGTAGACCCTAATCTATTATGTCCCTGACTGACCCACCAGCCTCAATAAAAGTAGTCATAGTTTAATTGGAAAAAAAGGTCTACCTCTTCTTAGATGCCGTTCTAGCTGAAGGTACCACCAATGTGAAAGTCAAAATTCACAAACACAAGGAAGTGGGTGTAAAGACAGAAGAACTTGAATACATTTCACTTAAAATGCCTGGATTTAAAGATCATTCTAGGGCTGCCTAATGGCATAAAAATTTAAGAAAAAAACCCATAAAATTTTAAAAAATCCTTTCATGGAAAGGGATCTGTTGTAACTTTATTAATAAATTACAGTAGAGATTAGACTTTAGAGGGAAACTGTCAACTGAATTATGCTAGAATTACTTATCATTAGAAGGATCTACTGATGCTTGTGATTCTACAGCTATATCTTCTTTAAGTATTTCTCGAACCTCTGTCACGGGGTGTTTCTACAAACAACACTAAGTAATTACATGCAGTCAACTTGACTGTAAATAGAATGGTATAAAAGGTGCCGAGCAAATATTTCACAAAGATATCCAATTTAAAAAATACATACATTTCATTTTCAGCCGCTCTAGTGGAAATAATAAGAATATCATATGATAAATTATGCAAATATGTTACTTAAGTTGGCGTCTCACGAGCAATGTGACAACGCTGTTTTTAAATTAACGCATTTTAGAAAACTGTTTTGTTCTTTATTCTTTAGCTTGAGTGTTCTGACTTTTTAAATCAATTCCTTAAGAGATGATAATTCATTTCCATTTCTCTTTCTATTTTTCAGAGGGTTTAAGAGCAACATTACAGCATATTTTCAGGCTTACCTTTTCTACGTATCTCTTCCAGTGACCATGTCTGCCTTTTCAGCATCAGTTTCAGCTTTGCCAAAGCAAGAAGAAAATTTCCACCTGAGCAGCCATAAAAATGGTATCATCATTTCAGCGTTCAAAACAAGACTAACTAACTACCACCAAAACAAGGAAATCACCTATAAGCAAAGCGGTGTCAGACATACGCAGTAAAAACTATAGTATTTGGTATCTCCCCAGATAATGAGCTATGCAACTTCATCAGAATGTATATTTTCAAAAACATGATAGGAATGTGCCACCAGAGTTAGAAAAACAGAACACAAAAGAAAACATACTTAAGAAATACATATTATTATTTGGGGGCCCATCTCCTTACTTTTGTTGCTAATACTACAAAAATCATTAAAAGTGGGGAGAATGCAGCATCCTTTACCCTGTATTCTAAACTAAGATGTCTTGGTGATTTATCCTGAAGTATAGTAAATATAATTTTGTAGTACAAATGGAATTTTTATGTGGGCTTTCAAAGGCCAAGGTTTTACTGTACGAAGCAAGACCTGGATATGCACAGTGAAAAATGTATATGTTATGTTACAAAAAATGCACCAGAAACTTAGAATATTTATAGTACAATATCTAGGTCCACAAAACATCAAACTCTCAGCTTGCTCTCAGCTGTTCCACAGATAAACTTCCTCTGAGAAAACAAAACTATTTTTCAAATCCAGCAGATGAGAAACACAACTGAATAAATATTCACAGCATCAACTGAGAAGCAGAGAGCGTGAATCAATCCTGGTTAAGGCTGGAATGTGCAGAATACATACTTGTTAAGGCAATACTATATACTTGAAATGGACAGATTTGTTAAAATGCCCAAACTTAGGCAGGCAGTCTCTTAGGACATTTCCAGAATTCCCTCTGATGCAATAGTGAAGTTAGAGTATGTGAACGTGGGCAGATCAGCATTATCTTATATTTGAACTTAGAGCTGGGCTTTTAAAACAATAAAGAAAATCATACCAGCTTCTGGCTGAAAGCCATCAGGACCATAATCAGACACACAGTGGACGCAGAGAAACGTCCTTCATCTGTTGCTCCTGGGCTCTCCTACACTACACGCTGGAAGCAGACACATTCAGACATGTGGCAAGCAGTATTTATATGTTTGGTTTATATTAATTAATTTTAGTTCCTTCAAGTGTGGTAATATATAGGATGAAACAAGGAACCTGTAAAGAATCAGGGCTAGGAAGGAGGTTAGTAATCAGAGATAAAGGAGGGTATAATTGTATTCCTCATGTCCTGTATTTATTTCGATTTCCAACTGGTGCTAGAGCTCAGCACTAGAGAACAAGAAGTTTGTGGTACAGCACAGAATCAAAATTAAAGCTCCCTGCTTAGTCACTTCACCGTTAATTCCTTCCACAGGAACTTGGAGAGGGTGAGATCTGCTCCTGCAAGCTCACCTCATCCCACCCACAGACTCACTGAAAGAAGAGCTGAATCAGCAGATGGTTATTGCTTCCCAGACATACACACTTCACACCCCTCTACGCAAGCAGCACAGCTTGCATGGGAGACAGTGCATCTGGCTAGGATCACTTTAACTGTTCAGTAGCGTTCTGCAAAGCAGTCAGATGTTTAAAGCAACTTTACCACGCCTCACACAGACATAGAAGTGAGCTCAAGCGAGAACACTGTAATAGAAAGCAGACAGTTGTTGGTCTTGCCACACAACTCAAAACCTTCAGTTCTCTCAAACTTGCTTATAGAGATTATCCTGACAAGTGCAAAGCTGCTAAGCAACAAATCTATACTTCAACATTACCACTAATTCAGTATAGAAATAAGAATAGCAAAAGCATTGACTATGCAATATTTATTTAACAACTAACTATGTTAAAAGTGCAAAACTGAAATATATAGAGTTTTTTCTTCTTAGAGTAAAAATGATCTAAATACTTTCTTACTTATGGAGGATTCAAAAATTAATAGAAAAAGTTAACCACACTACATCTACAGCAGGACATTTTAAATGCAATTCAAAGAATTCTAAGATTCCACAGAAACAGATGATATTTCATTCGAATCCTACTGGTTTAATTCCTACACATTTCTTTGGCTTTTAGATTAAACGGCACTATGCAAATGCATGCAATAGCTGTGAACAGAACAAGCATGTATAATACAAACAGTTGTTACATTTAAGGTATATATTCTTGTCATACTGGCTGAGAAAGAAGCAAGCATTAGTAGGCAAGAAGAAGTGAAGGTGAATAATTTTGTTTCTGAACTATGCATGCGTAATTTTGTTAGATCTGTTTGGTTATATTTATTACACACGCAAGAGGTTAAAGATAATTACATTTATAAATACAAATAGGAAAAGCTGTAATTACAATTGTTCAAGTACACTTTCTGTGTTCCTTTGTGCTTATGCATTTTGTTAAAAGTTTGAAACAAGTGCATGCTAATTTCTTGCCTACCCGAATTTTCAGAATTAAGCTACTAATATCAAAGTCTTTTTCTGAGCATAATTGTAGTTTTCAAAGTTATCTCACATAGCCAACGTCGCACAGGTTTGTTTAGGGCTGACAGAAGGTTTACCTAGTACAACGGCTACTTCTCTGCGTATTTCCAGACCTCCCTCCCCAGCCATGACAGCAGAGGAGCTATTCAAAATCCCTGGAGCCGTCCCTCCCA
>NW_009228225.1:0-12571 GCF_000690835.1 Fulmarus glacialis | reverse complement strand
CCCAGCCGAAACCAGGACAGACTCCAACAGTGGTTTTCAGGCATTGCTAAGCACAACATCTGAGTGTTGCTCCAGGGAGCATCCCAGACTTTGCCTCCTCTCGTAAACCAACAAAATTTTCTAATGATCACAAATTCCTAAAGGCAGAGTCTGTCTAGTCATTGGATCAGGACTTCCCATTTCTAGGTATTTCACCTTGTTCCTTCTGCAGCTTTACTGGTGACTTGGACAAGCTTCTCCATTGTGACACAAGAGTCTTGCAGATGTTATACTCAGAGCCATGTTCCTTCTGGTAGGCCTAGTCCTTGTTCTGGGGATAGGACGCTCACAGTCCCAGTCCATTTCGTAGGCCAGCTGCAGCCTTACCTGAGTTTCTGCCAGATGATCCACATTGTTGCTCTGTCATTGACACTCTGAACAGTATCACCACTCCACTGTACTTCCCTGCGCTACTTCCCTAGATCTTTGAGTAATGCAAAAACTTCTAACTTGTCAGAAGAAAAGTTGACCCAATGACCAGGTGAGCATTACCACTGAGTCTCTGGAAAGGGATAGTCTTTCTGTTACAGCAACTTTTAAAACTTTTTTATTTTTGAAGCAAAATTTCTGGAATAGAAATAATTAAATCATTATAACATAAAATTATGTTGAATTCATACATTTCAAAAAAAACACGTGGCCACATTTTGAAATATAAGCTGTTCCTAATAGATCTGAATTTGTCTGATTCATTTAGTACTGGCTTCAGACAAATGGTTTTCCTGTTCACAGCAAAGCTTCAGGACTGCATGCCTCTTGGACTCCACATAGATAGCTACTACCTATGTGTGGAAGATGCTCAGAATCTTATGCTATAAAGTATTTCCTCAATGGGAGTCAACTGCAGATGCACTGGCTTTAGGAGAGCTGTGGCATTTTAACAGCAGGGCATTTGCCTCTATAGAACTACATTAAATGAAGACAAGTTATGGAAACAGGTCCAAACAAATCTGTTTCTGTATGATGGTTTTTGTATGCAACTCTCTTCTAAATTCTGTGGAGATAAAGCAAATCACTTAAATTGTTTGAGTTATAGAAAAAAAGCCTACATTCAAATTTCTCCAATTGTGAAAATATTGATTCAATTGCATATATGACCCTAATGTTATTTTCCAAAAGAAAATGCCTTTGATTTGTTGAGCCCTTGGAAAGATGTTGACATGATAATTATATTTATTCCTATGAATGTTACTTTCTGTTGGGAAGATTTACACATACCTCTGATAGGTATAGTCATTCTAACGGTTCTTCAAGGGAATGCTGCTCCAGAAGCATCTCTGTGAGCAAGGTAAGACATTTATTGGAGTTGTCAAAATAAAAATTATGTTGGAAATTGTTTCAATTCTACTGCTAGAGAAGTCAAACCTGTCTTCATTTTCCTAGCAGGGCCAGTCTTACCTACTTAAGCAGGCTGCTAAGACTGACTTCTTCGGGAATTCAGCAGAGCCCCTGCAGATAGCAGATCATCTGCGCAAAGGGTAAATTGGTGCCGTGGCTGACAGCTCTACCCTACCCATTTGCAAAGCCTGCCAGACCTGTCCTAAACATCCCTTGGCATTTGAGGAGGGGCCCATCTAGCAAATTTTGCACAATAAGAATTGAATGCACACCAGAATTGTGTGTTTTCAAAAGGCATTTAATGTTAAAGAAAGATCAGTCATAAATATATAGAAATGGGTGGAATAGTTTTAAATATACCCTATACTACAAGTCCTCATCATAGCTGATGTCATTAGAATAACAGCTGTATTGTTATGTATAATTAAACATTAAAAACATAATTCAGATTGTTTTCTGTTAAGTACAGCAGAAATTTTAGGTTAATGTAACATTGTCTTTTAACTATGATAAAACCTTTTGGCCTGGAAAGATAAGTAAATATGTTTCCTGATCCATGTTACCTTAGTAACTGATAAAGTTGCCTTATGAGTATTAGTTACTGGAAAGGTGAAAGCAGTTTGTATGTTTCAAGTGGAAATAGGCAACTTTTTTTTTCAATTATATGAAAATGGCATCTTCTTTACTACGATCATCCTGTATTGTGGAGATTAGCCTCTCCCAATAAGCATCAAATTACTTAACAAACAGCACGTGCAGTTAGAAGAGGTTTTGTGTGAAAAAAAAAGAGTAAGCAAACATAATAATTTATTTTTATACAAAGCAAAAAATACTTGAATAGTCAGCTGTTAGAAAAATTCTCTTTACAGAGACTGATCACGTGCGTAAGGATTATTCAGTTTCACAGGCTCTGTCCTTGCATCATTTTTTACTAGAGTCATCTCTTGTAGAAGGTTAACACAAAGAAGCATGTAGCAGTACCAGGAATAATCAAGTATATTCCCTAAGCTGAAATTTCATAGTAGTAAGAATAACAGACAAAAGGTGAAAAGAAAAAAAAAAAAGAGAAGTGCAAAATATTCCTTAAGGATGCATACAGGCAACACAGAGACCATTATCATCCTCTGACCTCCTCTAGTATTTCTGGTTTGGCTGTTGTTGAACAATATAGATTTCTCCATTTGGACCCTTTTTACTCTCCTGCACACACAGAATAGAATTAATATTATTATTACAGAATTAACCGAAGAGAATATGTTGAGTGTAAAAATGAAAAATGTGATCTGGTTTGATCTAAAATAAGTACATGCTTATGAGGGTAGCACTCATTTCTAGAGGTGGTTTAACACTTCCTACCACTTACACATTAAACATACAGTCATTTCATAGCACAGTGCTTCTGCTGCACTGGCACTGGTCCCATTGCAGCTGCGAGGTTTTATATGACTGCTAGCAGGTTCCTGATTCTGACACTAACGTGGAGCAAATTCAGTAGCAGGCACAATGACGAAGGGTGTCTGCACAGCTGTGAATTCCTCGTGGCTGTCACCATTACTATGGGCTGCAGAGGTATCCAGTGCCCCCGAGAGCTGCTTTGGTCTGACTTTCTGGTAGAGGCAAGGAGGTTGACCGTGTGGGGCTGGTACAGGTCAGTCATCTTGTTAGATTAAAGGAATTCACAAGGAACTGGACGGTAGGTGGATTTGGCCCTTTACTGCACAGCAGAGAGCTAGAAGACAAAACTTCAAAAGCTATTTAAGGTGAAGAAGAGGGAAAATACAAGTATTTTTCTAGTACGTGCTGACAGCTCCTCATTCTTTCTCAGTTAGGCCCCTCATTAAAAAGAGGTCCTTCCATGAGCTCCTGGTAACTGCCTGCAGGCAGACATCCGAGCTCCTCTGAATGAGACTTTCCCCAGGAGCACTCTCAAGCCCTGTCAGGTGTGAATTCTCTGATGTCTGCTAAAGTGAGGTCACATTGCTACCTTTTCTTAACCACTTGTTTAAAAGCTATTTATAGGAAACTAATTGTCTTTGAAACCGCTGTCCCCTGGCAAATTTAGATAAAGTTGGTCAGTGAATTGAATGCCATTATAAATTGACATATAACGGTATCTAGACATCTACAGAGAAAGAGAGTGCACATGCAAGCTTAGGAAAGCAAGCTAAAAAAAAAGAAGGCAAAATGAGGCTGTGGAATGATGAACAGAAATGAAGGGGGCATGTTTTCCCATTTAAAACAACATAAAAAAGGTTAATTATTCACTTTGGGAAAAGAAAGCACAAAAAAGATATGAGCCAGTTACACAACAGAATGAAGAGAACAGAGCACGCCAGCCAAGCCTTCCTGTTTTGAAGGACAAGAGGGCACTTTATGAAAACACAAGGTAACAAACAGAAAATATAAAATACATGAGGCAAATTACTCAGATTTTTAAAAGGCTCCAGTGTACAAAGAACAGCATCTGCAATTGCCATAGCTGAGACAGCAATTACAGTAACTATTCATCTTAATAATTTGGCAAATAAACTAACTGCCGTGATTCAAAAAGTCAGTCTTCTCACTATGATATATTACAGGCTAACATTAGCCATGTTACAGAATAAAGCACTGGACCTTCACCTGAAGTACTTCATGGAGCGAGCTATCATCAGAGCCAGCACACTGGTAACGAAGGGGAGAGCTGCACGTTGCCCTGCTTTGCTGTTCCTGTAGTTCAGTTGCCATCCTAACTGACAGCAGTGCTCAGCAGTAAATTTTAGGAAACACCGTCTCCTTTCTTATTTTGTTTGTTAATGACAGTAGGCACATCCTGCAATAGTATCAACACAGCATTGCTTAGTAAAGAATTTGAAGGGTTTGAAATAAACAGCACTTCTCCTTTCCACGGAAGAGAAGCTAGGTTTGATTGCTTAAACAATAAATATTGATTATTCTTAGAACTACAACTTCTTGGTTTTATTACAGACAATTTCTTGGTTTTATTGTGGATAACACATACCCTTAAAGATAGCAGAGAAATATCATTCAAACCTCTCATAGGAGAGGTGCCTTTTGGAAAAGTCATAATATTTTAACTAGCCTCTAAAGTGTTCTCATATTTACACTGGGATTTGTATTATCTTACTTCATGCTTTGGTTTGACCTTGTTCACCTAGATACCATGAAAACAAGCTTATTATTTTTTCCTCCTGACAAATACACTAAGGCCATATTTAATCAATTACAAATACTAACAGAACTCTTTCAAATGAAATTGTCTCTAAAACAAATCGTGATTCTTTAGTATATTGTCTCATTTGTTTTATGCTTCTGCATTGAGCTCTCTTTTTTGTGTAATCTGCTGTTCATTAGTCTCCTGTGATACTCCAAACTTTGCTGTTTAGTACTTGAAGGAGCAAATAAACTGACTTTTGTATTCCATTCTGCACATTCATCCAACCCAGGGTTTACCTTCTAATAGGCATGAGTTTATTTTATCAGGACACAAGTCCAAATACGTTTTAAATTACCTGTGGTGTTACAGAAATCTTACTTGAGAAAACTGAAATTGTATTAAGCTCCTTCTAAATCTTGATAATTATTTCTACATTGCAATAAAGCCATCTTTCACATTCTATAGGGACAAGGGAAAGAAAAGTATATTTTTCTACAGGTTTGAAAACTTAAACCTGTTGTCTTTTTATGGAATTTGTGCTCCCAATTTCTGTACATGAATTTGAAACTGTGAAACTGAGGTTTACTAATTTATTAGGTAATCACTTCACTGCTTTTAAAGAGTTAGTTTCCTCCGTAGAAAACAAGATATAAATTCACCTGCCAGTTTACCTTCATTACCCATCTAATCCCCATCCATTTGAAGCATCTCAAAATATTTCACGTATTCATTCTCACACCATTGTTTGAACTACAGAGTGCTATTATCTTCATTTTACAAGAGCCTACGGTCATGCAAGAAGTGTGTTTCAGAGCAAGCAGCTGAATGAGTCTCCAAATCACAGGCTAGCCTAGTGCTTTAAACATTTGTATCTGTATGATTTTTCATCCTCTCTTAAGATGAATAAAAATTGTGAAGCAGAACAAACAAAAAAGTCAGCTGATTAACACTGTTATCTATTCAGCTTTGGTGTTTCTATTCATTCATTTCTGGTTAATCTTGTAAGAAGCAGGAGATAATTAAAACTGAAAAGCTTAGCATAAGCAGTAGAATGAGCTGATAATGCATTAACCTTTTACTTTTTGATCACAGTTTAAACCAAAGCAAATGTTATTCTGAAGGAATTTTAAGGTCACTAAATTAAAAAAAAAAAAAAAAAAAAGAGGAAAGACAATCTAACATCATTTTGCTTGCAATACTAAGACACTGTGAAGCTTCTGTTAACCTGCCATAAGGTGAGGGGAGCTACGCAAATGTATATAGCTATTGACATGAAGAACACCGATAGTCTGTGTGTGCTTCTGTTCAGCTTCTTTCAGGATTGAATTGTAAGATGTAGGATTTCTTTACATCTCACAAAATCACTGTTAGTGTTCAGTTTGATAATAGACAAGAAATTAAAGAAACTTGTGGTGTAAATAGCCAAGTAATGTCTTTCTATTCTTTAAAACTTCTACTCACAGAAAGCATAAGATAAATAAAAGCCACCAAATATGAATCTGGATTTCAAGATGCAATCTGATGGATTTCAGCATGGGATCAAGGTCCTCAGACAGTATAAGGCAGCTTTTCTCACCCCAACTCCATCCTTTCCAATAGCAGTGGTGTGCACAGTTCCAGCTTAAGGCCTCTTTTTATTTGAGTTTTTGTAAAAATAGGGATTGTTTATCATTCTTAGACACAACTTTGATTTTAAACATGCACAAAATTCAGGAGTGTTGGATCTGAGAAAAAGGAAAAGAGTTTCAGGTCCATCTCTGGCTATACCTCTTTATAAAAAGACATAAGTAGAAGTGCAAAACAAAAAAAAAAAAACAACCCCCAAAAAAACCAACTTAATTCATCACCGTATTTCCATCACCAGAGAAAGACTGGACACACTGAAAAAGTAGAACATTTTGTTATTATCTAGCTATACACTTAGCCTCCCACCTGCCTCTACTGGCCTACATGGTAATCAGAGTGACAAAGGACAAGATAGGATATTACAGCGTATATCACAAAGAGGAGAACACACGTCTATGAGTATAATAGTGCAGCATGACCCACAGCATGTTATCTCAGAAAAATGCATCCCACTTGTGCAGTGACATCACAGGCATTTTCAACACCTTTTAAAATGTACACACATCCTCCGACCTTTGACTTTGTGTGCTGCAAGGAAGGAGATTTTACTTGGCAGACAGACAAATATAAAAATGTGCGGCTTCCTCGGGTACTTGGATACTTTGTTGTTGTTGTTGTTGTTGTTGTTGTTGTTATTGTTGTTATTGTATATAACTTGAAGTCAGGGAAGCGCTTCAGAGATTTTTCCAGAAGGCTGCAGGAGAGACCTTTAGATCTAGAACTAAACTACTCTTTGCATTCAAGCATGTTAAACATTTCTCAGGGAGGGCAAAAGGGCTGAAGTAAAACAAGCTTAAGTTATGCCTCAGACTGAGTCTGAGGCATGGTCCAGCATGTCAAATTCCAAAGAAAAAAGGCCAAAGTCAGAAGGAACACATGGGTACTATATTTTAATTTATCATAACTGCCAAAGATATCTTAATACCTTATGCATAGTTAGAGGACCTATTTAATTTCTTAGGCACTTGAGAGAGTGAAAGAGCACAATACTATTTCTTAACTTGCTGTGGAAGGTCACCTGAATATTGCATTTCCAAGCCCTGGTCCCACAAAACTGAGGTGACTGATATGAAATCATATTGTCCCATTCCTTTATCTCCCTGATAGGAAAAAGAAGTCATTCCCAACGCCCAGCAGTCAAGCCTGCTGCCAAATCCCCTCAAGAAGTCTTTCCCAGGCAAATGACTCCCAACAAAAACAGAAAAAAAGTAATAACGAAATGCCAAAAATGCTTCAAATCAGCAGTGGTAAGAAAAATGTTTCTGGGACAGGATGACCCAACTATCACCTTTATTTATAACTGCATAGATTAGGCTAAATTATGATTATTTGTACTGCTTATTGCTAGGCTCTGCAAACATTGGACTCCAAAACAGTTGTCATCCCAAAGAGTTTGCAGGCTAAGAGCAAGTCATTTATTAAAAAAAACCACAAGATGATTGGGTCAAATCTATACGTGTCATGTCCCTATAATTAAAATTAATAATTCTCGCAAAAGGCATGCCTCTCTTAGAGGTAATGACTTAAACGGTTTAAACATATTCATTAAAGCACTTTGATTTCTTAGAGATAGTCGTCATCAAATTGTCCAACATTTTCAAAATGTTTTAGGGGGACTAACAGACTGATGGCAAACTCACAAAAGCTTTGTTTTGCTAGGAAACCATGCTGGAGAATTTTAAAAATGTACCAAACTCTAGTGTCATGAATGATGGTTATTTTCCCTTTGGTTTGAGTTTTTAATTAAGATGTGACAGAAGCTCAGATTTCACCTGAGTCTGTTAGCTTATTCCTAATCAGTTTATAAACCCTGCATGTGGTGGCTTCTAAAGGTTTGGTTATCCCAGTTGAGACTATGTTGGGCTCTATAGTGCATACGTGAAGAAGTCACCTTAACTGATCAGGTCATGGCATGTCATCTATGTCCAGCTGCAAATGACTCAGTCTGGTAGTCATCCTTCAAAAACTTTTTAAAAAGACTATTTTAAAAATCTTTTTGTATTCAGAGCCATGTGCCAGGCACAGCCTTATGGCTGATAGGCATGAACTTCAAGTAAAGCACCAGCTCATCTTAATAATATGTCATGCTGTGGAATTGTCTACTGAAATTTTAGCAGTACATTTGAAATTCCTAAAGTGTATGATGTACATAATTCCAATAAGCCGGTAGTATTGTAGAGCTTGAATTGGAAAGTAATTCACTCCTGGATACCCTTACCATACAACACACTGCTGATAAATCAGACATGAAAGAATTTGTGATTCAAATTAAAACTTGTTTAAAGTAAAAGATACTTTATTGTTGCTGAATCCTGAAGATTGGTAGTTTAGCTATGACAAGCCAGCCAGATTGTGTTGTGAAACATATGTAATAATGTTAAATAAATTATGGACTCATGCTGTGTATTCCTGGTTCTATAATAGAGGTGAGGGAGGGAAGGGAGGCAGGGGAGCAGATACATATTTAGCAGGCATATATCGCCTCCTGCAAAACAGGATGCACACCAACATGCTCCCAGGATAGAAAAGGCTAAGAAATTCAAGCATGCCTAATCAAACATCAAAGGAAAACATCTAATGTCAAAGAGATCTTTTCTCTCTCCTCGTACCTCTGAGGCGAACAGCTAGGGAGCAGGTATGAGGGTGAAGTGTCATTAAGATCGATACACCACCAGGGTTTGCTGGTAGATTCTCTGCTCACTTATACTACGTGATAGCAGCCTCAATACTGGAAAAGCATCTTAATCCCCAATTGCCTGACCATTTAGTTTCATCTGAATACTGGTTTCAAACAGAAGGATTCTATGGCTATTGCTGTCTCCTTTACTCATCTTAATCTACAAAACAGAACCCTGTGTTAAGTAAACTGTTTAAGGAAACTCCAGTTCAGTGTTTTTCATAGAATCACAGGACCCTGTGTGCTACAAGGGACCGCTGGAGGCTGCTCCAAGCAGGTCTGGTTATAGCAGGTATCTCAGGGCTGTGTCCTGACATGTTTTGAATCTGTCTGAGGATGGAGATTTCAGAACCTGCCTGGGCCCCTGTTCCGCTGTCTGACTGCCCTTATAATGAAAACGTTCTTCCTATATCACGTCAAAATTTCCCTTTTTGCCATTGCCTCTCATGCGCCCACTGTGCACTTCTGAGAAGAGTCTGGCTCCATCTTTTCTGATCAAGTAGTTGTAGGTAGCAGTGAGATCTCCCCTGAGCCATCTCTTCTCCAGACTGAACAAACACGCATCTCTCAGCCACTCCTCACACACTGTGTGCTTCAGCCCCTTGTCTGCTATGGTAGCTCTGAGCTGGACTGGCGCCAGTGTCCTTCTTGTACTGGGGCCCGCTTGTACTTGTACTTCACAAAACTGTCCATAGGACTTCAGTTGTGGTCTCAGCAGTGCCCAGAGAGAGAAGAAGGATCATCTCCCTAGAGCTGCAACATCTCCCCCAGGATGCTGTTGGTCTTCTTTGCTTCAGGGACCTGCTGCTGGTTCTTATTCAACTTCTTGTCTGCCAGGTCCTTTCCTGCCAAGGTTTTTTTCAGTCTGTCAGTCCACAGCATGTACTGCTGCACAGGGTTATTCCATGCCAGGTGCAGCACATTGGTTTTGCCTTTGCTGGATTTCATGAAGTTCCCCAGCCTGTCTAGATTCCTCTGAATGAACCTGCCCTCCTCCTTCGTACAGACTGCTCCCCCAGACAGATGTCCAGATCATTAATAAAGATGTTGAACAGTATTGGCTCCATTATGAACCCTGAGGGTCACAACTATTAACCTGCTATTAGTTGTACTTTGTACTGCTGATCACCATCAGTCAGCCCAACAATCCAGACAATTTGCAACTCACCTTACCATGCAGTCTATAACTCACCAATTTAAGGATACTATAGAAGACCCTGTCAAAGGTCCTGCTAAAGGCAAGGTAAACATTCACTCCTCATCCACGCTGTCAGTCATCTCCTCAGAGAAGGCAATCAGGTTGGTCAGGCACAATCTGCCCTTAGTAAATCCATACTGGCTGTTCCCAATCACTTTCTTGTTCTTCATGGGGCTGGAAGTGACTTCCAAGAAGATTGGTTCCCCAAGGACTGAGGTCAGGCTGAGCAGCCTGTAGTTCCCTGGATCTTCCTTCTTGTCCACCATCTTTCCAAGATAGTCCTTGCTCTAAAGGATGCAGGGAGACCAAAAGCTGCTAAGTATCCACATCCAAAGTTCAGATCTCCAAAACTCCTGCTTACTTTCAGCTTACCTCTGAGGACATCTAAAAGTACCAGCTTTCATGAATACTTATTCACAGGAACATAGAAGCCACTTCAGAATGTGCTGAAGAAAAACCTAGGTTGGACAGTGCCAAGTAGAAAACTGAAAACTCACTTCAACAAACAAATAATGTCCCAACTGTCTCCCTTTCCAGACCCAATTGAGCATGTGAAGCAGACTTCACAGAACACAGCTTGTTCGCTTTCACCTGAAAGTTCGGTGATTAAAACTCTCGTGCAAAATGGGAATTACACAGATTAGTTTTCCTCTTCTGCCTGAGGAAACCAAAGCCGTATATGTCACTCCTACCAGAGGTGTGTCTGTCCTGTTCTTAAAAACCTACATGGACAGAATTCCCTCGACTTCCCAAGGCAATTTGCTTTACTGCTGCACAGTCCTCCATCTTGTCTTTTCACCTTTTTTGTGACCATTTAAGCTTGTGAATTCTTGTCATTTCCAGAATGGAGAATAATGCACCCACTTGCTGTGGTTTTCCTTTCCAGCAATGTAAGAACCACTTTGATCATCCTGTTACTCTTCTGCACACACTCTCTATACTTTTAGCACAGTGTCCAGAGCCAGATACAGCCAAGTTCCCACTATGCTGAGCAAAGAAGAAAGAGTCTTTGACATGCCTTAAAAACAATAGTCTTGTTTATGCATCCTGATTTGTAGTATGCCTTTTTCACAGCAACAGGACATTGCTGACTCACATTCATTTTGTCACTCACTGTAGTCCCCAGATCTTTTTTAAAGGACTGCTACTAGCCAGGTTTTCCCCATGTGAAACATGGTCTTTTCTCTCTTTCTCCCTCTCTTTTGGTTTTCTTTTGGGGGGTGTGGGGGTGTATCATGGGTAGTCGTAGGGGATGCCACAGTGTTTGATTTGAAAGGTTAAAGGTGCGGTTCATCAAGAGGGATTTCAGGCTGTGGAACCCAAATGACTGAGACATCTCTGCACTCTGCAGTCATTAATTACTCACCCAGGTCTCTGTAACTGTAATGCCTCTCTCACACCACAATTTTCCCGTGTTTTGAGAATAAAACCTTCAAAGGGTCTGGAGACTCAAAGGCTCTGCTGAAGCATTTGGTGCTCTTTGTGTAGATCACCATTTCCTGAATCACAAGGACTGGACTCAGTTATCTGCTCCTGTAGGGGTAAGGCATTTTGGTGAAGTCCCCATGTGAGTTGCTTTCAACTCTATTCACTGAAACAAAGAGAATTGCCAAACACGAAGGTCAGATGAAAACCAGCATTTAAAAGAAAAATCCACACACAAAACCTTCTGGATCCTCTGACATTTCCCTTTGAAAGAGTCACATTTGACTCACTATGAATGCTAGTTACACATGCCTAGTTGTAACGAATAGTAAGTGCCCTGTTTGTATTTGACCTGAAAGTAAAATAGATTTTGAAGTGTTAGGAAGCAAGCAACAGCAAACAGCCTGAGCGTTAAATACCTTACTGCAATAGCCTGAAATGAATGTGACTCAGCAAGGCTTTGTCGGGAGCCAGAGGATTTTTTTGAAATTATAAGGCTGTTCTTGTGCACGGTACGCACACAAGTGTGAGCACCTTGCTACTCAAAAAAGCAGTCTGGAAACACCCTCGTTAGCATTTTACAGTAGGCTTTTTTTAAATACTAACTGGAGAAGCTCTTGCCCTAACAAGGGGCATGCCTGGCCGCGGACACGGACCGTTCCAGCGCGGCTGACTCTTGCCCAGGCGTGGGGAGAGAGGGGGACGGGCAGGAGACGGGTCCTGCCTGGGGGAGGTGGGGAGGTCGGCCGGGTGTCGCCCCAGGAGGGCTCCCTGCGGGTGGCAGGACGGCAGGAATCAACCGCCCTTTCCCTTGGCTTCTCTCCGCCTGCGGCCTCCGATGTTACCACGCAACAGAGAAGCGGAAAGGGTGCGGAGTGCGCCAGGCGTGGGGAGAGAGGGGGACGGGCAGGAGACGGGTCCTGCCTGGGGGAGGTGGGGAGGTCGGCCGGGTGTCGCCCCAGGAGGGCTCCCTGCGGGTGGCAGGACGGCAGGAATCAACCGCCCTTTCCCTTGGCTTCTCTCCGCCTGCGGCCTCCGATGTTACCACGCAACAGAGAAGCGGAAAGGGTGCGGAGTGCGCCGGTCTGCCCCTGGTTTTGACTCGAGGGAT
>NW_009228224.1:1295-2933 GCF_000690835.1 Fulmarus glacialis | reverse complement strand
GGCGAAAGGGAGCTTTGTGCCGTTTCCAAATACACCTTCAGCATTGCTTGCTGGAGGCCGGCAGGGCTGAAGGTCTCCCCTGTGAACGTCCTGCAGCCAGGAAGACGCCGGTGTGCCCTGAGGAGTTTGTGAGGCAAAGGGAGAACAGATCCAAAGAGCATCTGCAACCACGGGAAGGACAAGTGACTGAACTCAGAAGACTGGTGGGAAGAAAGCTGAACCTCAAGGGATGGAAAGCAGTCCGTAATAGCAACAACAACCAGCAGTTGCACTGAATTATAAGCAGACACGTTCTCATTTCAAATGATAGTGTGGGGTTGGTTTTCGTTTCTCTTTTTTTTGTCTTTTTTTTTTTTTTGTAAATCACATGTTTTGTGAACGGCATCCAGCTTCTCCTTGGAACTACCAGCTCTCAACAGCTGCGACTTTCCACCTACCACCGATGCTTTGCCATCTCACGGTTCGGGACAGAGCCAGGCAGGCGACGCTCCACGGGGACCTGGGTCCGGCGTCCCGACCGGCGCTGCCGCTGGGCTGGGCGAGCGGAGGGTCGCCTGGGCATCGGGATTTCTCCGCTGTGCCATGGGCAGGGCAGCAGGATGGTCCCGGACAGATGGCATGAAATCTCAATTCAGCATCCAAACTCATGTTGACTGAGGAGGGGCCAGGGTTATGTTGGGGACCCTTCTTCGACAATGGGGCCCCCTCCCTGTGTCCGCTCGTGTCCCCCGAGGAACACGTGTGCCCAGGCAGCTCGGGAAGGTTGAAGGGACGGAGCAGGTAGGAAGGTCCTGGGCATCTCAGAGGATTGAGCCCAGCAGCCCTGCATTAGGTTATTGAAACAGCCTTTCTTTTAAAAGCTACAAAGAAAACTAGAGCCTGGGATAAGTGCATGTTTGCAGCGAAGCAGTGCTTTCCTCCCTGGTCAGGATTGCTCTTCAGTGTGGGATACGCTGAAGCTCTGATGTACGTTTTGATGTTGTCTAATGAGCGTCTTGTATGCTTCTGCTATTGCTCCCTGGCGTATAGGAAGGAAATCTGTAGCTATTACATGGAGAGGATAGGAAAAACCATCCATTTGTATGTGACTGTTTTCTGATTCGAGCTGCTGAATATTCAACAAAAATCATTTGTGACCTATATTCAGCGTAATTGCTGTTATCGCAGGGTAGGTATCTGCATCACATTGTGCAAAAGGTAGTTGGGAAGGGGAGGGAGGCAGCAACGGTGCAGCAGCCTCCAGCCGCTTTGCCGGCGTCTCCCTGCTCCTGAATCTCCCCTCAGGGAACTATTGCTTCCCAAAATCTTGGTGTAAAGAGCATGCAGTTCTAAAGAAAACACAAAGTAAATCTAAGTGGAGGAGGTGGTAAATGCCACCGTGATGCTCGGCGCGTGGAGGACCTCTGTGCCCGGGCACAGCAGTGCCTGGGGCTGCCCCGGGGACGGGGCCTTGGGGTCCACCCAAAGGTGCGTTTCAGGCTGCGGGGCTGGTGCCAGGGAACCTCGTCCCCCACCCCTCACGTTGCCCCTCGGACCGTTTTTCCCCTGTTTGCTCAGCTCGGTTGGTTGTGTGCAGGAAGAGCCTGACTTGCTCTCTGGCAATAAGCGCGGCGGCCCCACGGGCTGGGGCTGGGCGAG
>NW_009228224.1:381-1267 GCF_000690835.1 Fulmarus glacialis | reverse complement strand
CCCCCAGCTCTGCAGGGTTCGGGCTCTCCCAGCATCGCAGAGACGGGCCCCTGTGAAAACGCCGTCCCTTCCAGCATGTGTGAATGATTTTTGCACCCAGTAACGCTACTTTTCTATCATTTGGTCTCCTTATTTGGCATTTCTTTAATAATTAGTGGCAGATTTTGTACTTATGTTTGCAATTATCTAAATGCCTTTGGGACATGTTCTGCCAGATAATTGAATCTCCTTGGTATGTGACTGCAAAGATATTGTAGTGAGCGCAGGCTGGAGCTGAAGAATGTTTTGCTGGCTTTTGGTGTCGTGTTAAGACAAATTAGACTTTTTCGTTTTAAAAAACTAATGGAAACAAAGCATTTTGCTTTGCTGTCCTCAGCAAAAGCTTTGCTAGAAGCCTGTATTGGAGAGGGAAATACATTATTATCAGTAATTAACTGGATGTACGTTTTAATTATATGCAATGGTTCTTTCCTGGGCTGCAGCAAATCCTCCATGTGCCCAATTCACAGCTGCAGCGACTAACGAAGTGCGAGATGCAGGCAGGGTGGGGAGGAGCGGGTCCTGCGTTGGATGGTGGAGCGGGAAAGCAGGGGCTCCAGCCGGACAGACGGACGTCTGCGTGCAGCCTTGCTGGCGGGGGCAGGAGAGGGGGGCCCCCGTGCCCGGCCCCCCCATGCTGGTGCTGCCCGGCCCTTGGCAGCTCCCACATCCGTGCAGGGCGCGTGTCCCCGTCCCTCCAGCATGCTCTTAACGTTTCACTTTTTCTGTCTTAGCATATAACATCGGGATTTGAAGTGCCAAGCGAGGGAGAGGAAACCTCCCACCTCAAGTGCCATTCTTGAGAGTAAGTGTGGAACTACTTGGCTCCTAACCCCTTCTAATTTAG
>NW_009228224.1:0-227 GCF_000690835.1 Fulmarus glacialis | reverse complement strand
GCTTCCCACAGCGCAGGGCGCCCGTAAATGCTCAGGGTTGGTCAGAAAACGTTTTTATCCACCTTGCCGGGTTTTGGCAAGGTCAAAGCTGCGCTGTCCCTGGCCGGTGAGCTACTGAGATGAGGTTTTGGGGTGTTGCTGCTGCTTTTCCCCCTCGCCCCTAGGCAATGGGGTCCGTGTGCCCGAGGCGGGGGGGAGCTGGCGGGGCTGGGGGGGGTGCGCCCCCA
>NW_009228223.1:0-689 GCF_000690835.1 Fulmarus glacialis | reverse complement strand
TGATTCTATGATTCTATGATTCTAAGAGACTTTACAAAATAATTTTTCCCATAGTTGTTATGCCCTTCCAGGATAGCAGAAGAGGGCTGCTTCCAGTGCATGCCCATGATCAAAAGCCATAAAGGACGCTTTTAAATTTTTAGTTAGTATTCTTTTGTCATAGATCACCATCTGCATCTTCCAAAAGGGCCTTGGTTTCTATTGCCCACTTTTGCTTGTTCCTGGTGATACAGCACTGCTCTATCATCATCTTCTTAAGGTTGTCACTGTCCAGATTTACACTGTAATCCAACAAGAGATCCCTCAGTACCTCAAAATTGATCTTTCCGCTGTGTGTTGCATTTAGAGTGATGCCTTTAACCTCTAAATTACACTTCTCTAGAGTGCAAGAAACTAGGATTTAGGGCCTGGTGACACAAACTCCACGTTATGCTCATCTGGCAGACACTTGCCTGTCAACTTACGGAGCAGGAGGGTCCTAGTCCCCCAGATGACTTACAGATATCATAGAGTCTGTGTCAAGATAAAGGCAATGGTCTTGCAGGGCACCTGAGAGACTGTAAAGCTCTAGGTGTGCATATGCTGCTGTGAAGCGAGCTACAGAAATGTTAGTATTGTACTCCAGGGTCATGTACCCTTTGGTGTAGTTCCATGAGACACTGGGTATGGGATAAGCCGGGAAATGAATG
>NW_009228222.1:370-627 GCF_000690835.1 Fulmarus glacialis | reverse complement strand
TTTTTTTTTTGCAGTCCAGCCTGATCGCTGTCTAAAAGCCACTTTCTAAATAAGTATTTGATGAGTATTTGTATGTTTAATGTTTGCATTGTTCTAAGTGACTTTTAACATTAGGTTCTCTCACCCATTTTTGGTTCAAATTAGCACGTTCACACGCACTTACATTTGAATTTGCATTCGGCTCGGATTTTATACAGCTGTATTGAACAACTTTCAAAAAAACCAATCCGTATTTTGGAGTTACTTGGCTTTGTCTG
>NW_009228222.1:0-225 GCF_000690835.1 Fulmarus glacialis | reverse complement strand
GGAGCGCCGGGTCCCCCGCCCCCCCCCACCCCCAGCCCCGCTGCACGGGTGTCGGGGGGCTGCCGAGCTGCAGCCCTCTGAGATCAGCCATGAGAGTGGGCTGGTGTTTTTTGAAAACACTGTCTATTGCCGTTTCCATGACCAGTTCTCGCTGGATTTGCATCGGCCCCCCTGGCACCCCCGGACATGCGCTGCCCGGGGTGGGAGCGGGGCTGGTCCTGGGGG
>NW_009228221.1:20785-31264 GCF_000690835.1 Fulmarus glacialis | reverse complement strand
ATTAAATTAAATTAAGTTTAAAATAATAATAATTAAAAAAAAGAACTAGCACTCTAGACTCCTAACTGCAGTGTTAGTGCTCCGGCAAAACTGCAACACAACACTCACCACAATGGAAGTCAAGTCCTCACTTTCAAATCGACCAATTGCCAGTTCCATTGACCTATACATGGCTGCTGAAATTCGCTGAGTAATCAGTCGGTTCAGGTCTATTGACCTACCAAGAAGCTAAAGAAAAAATGCCATGAAGTTTTGAACTGAAAGTCAAATTACGAGACAAGCTGTACAAGGACTATGAGACTGCACAGATTAACAGACTCTCACATGGTAAACTTGCATTCCAAACACACAGAAACAAAGCAGATGGATAAAATTTATAAATTCATGAACAAATGAAGTATTACAATTTACATCCCAATTCTCACAAACACAAGTAAAACCACATGTTGCATTTACATCTATTCATATAAGCATTTTATGCTTCTGTGACATGGTGCCGACAACATATTGAAAACTGGTGAAAGACATTATTAGGAAGACAACGCTACCACACGTGACATTCCTATTTGGCTTATGTTTGCTTAACTGCAACAGACATTTGCATTAAAACAGGATCTTTAAGGTTTTTTTCTTAATTTACTCCATATGACAAAAAAAGCTGATTCTCAAATGTCATTTATGCCACTTAGATGACAGGACATAAAGCACAGAAAGAGTTTTATATACCTACATAAATCAACACCATTGGAAAATTGCCAAGCAACTCGAATACAACAGAGTATGAGTTAACTCACTTGGACATGTCTCTGTTTCAGCAGTGTCTCATAGCGGTTGGACTGTAGCAACTGAATGGTTGCTCCCTGATTCTTGCATTCTGAACGTAATCGTTTTTCCAGAAGCAGGCTAATAAGAAAGGAAGAAAAAGTTTCAAGTAAATTAGACAGCAAAGCAGAGCAGAAATGCATCAATAAAAGTTCTGACTACTGGAATAGCTACCTGCCAGCCATTGCCTTGTAGTACGCAAATATTTGGTCTGCCAGCTTGTAGACAAATTGGTCAAAACATAGGTTTACCTTGGGGGAGAAAAAAATTGTGCGTTTAGAGATACTTAAAATTAAAAGAGGGGAGCTTATCCAAGACTTCCCGCTGTTTATCAAACATAATTAAGGAAGTTAATGCATCCAAATTTCCCAGTACAAGAGCAGATGACATTCAGGCTTCAGCATTAATGTGAGGCGTTTTGCACAGGTCTACAGGTTTCCTCACAACACATCACCCAACCAGTGGTCACAACATACCACCCATCTTCTGGACTTTCTTCTCAGTTTGTTTATTATCTCCAACTATTTTGAATCTCTTATAATAGGTCTTGGCCTTTAGCATAATTTTCACATTCAGGTACAGACTATTTGTCTCCAGTAGGTAAGGTTACTTTACCTCTGCCTCAATCTCATCATAGAGGAACTGCTTCTTAAATTTAGTAAGTGCATAATGAGCACTGTCATTATAAAGGTCCAAAGAATAGAGAACATACCTGAATGAAAAAGAATAAAAAAAAGTTATATGTCTATAGAAATTATGATTCTTTAGGATGGTGCAGTCAAGATGTTGTAAGCCAGTCAATATTGTAATCTACATGGGTTCATGCAAACAGGATCATTTTTTTGTTTGAGTTTATATAAAAAGAATCACATTTTCTCCTTTAAGAAAGTCTTTTGTTAGTTCAAGAAATTGTATAGATAAGTTTGCAGTCTGAAACTCGTTTTCCAGATGCAGCTTTCCATCAAAATGGAACTATGCTTTTACCACTATGCATTATATTTGACATCTTTGAGGAGTAAGTAAGGAGAACTCACTCAGGGAACAACATATTTGGCTGGTGCAATGGTATTTATATGAAAGGTTTCTTATTTCAATTATTCACTTCAAAAAGAAAACTTTGAGAATCTGTAAATCAGCAAATGTAAGAGGAAAAGCACATGAAGGTTTAGAATACCTACTCAGTGACTGTTTGTTAAAAGCAATTAAAGCAGTAACTTTATAATACGGAGAGACAATCATTAAGAATAATCATTCAACTGAAGAGCACAAGTAGGTCTTACTCCATCATTGATGCCTCTTTGGTCTCCAAAATATGATCTGTCAGAATCCAAGGCATGGACATCTCAATGGGAAACTGGATTCTTCTGCCCATGGTCAGCTCTAAGAAGAATTCCCTGAACCACAGCTGGGACAGATCACAGCATTGCTGCAGGGTTTCTTTCAGAATAAATAAGGAAGAATTACACTTCTTATAGAAATACATTAAGAACAATAAAACTGTGATTCTGATGATGCAATGTGAAACAAAAAAGTAGGCATGAGTCACTAGAGCTATACATAGGCCAAATAATGTAAACCAAATTCAAAACGTAAAGCCCATGACTTTTTCAGAGTGCTGAACTTCACGTTGGCTCCCAAAGTGGTGCCTTATTACAGAAAAAAACTTGGAAGTGGACCAGACTACCAGTTAAACAGAAAAACTATGTACACCAGTAAAGGTGGATTTCTAGTTTAATTTCTCAGCTGGTGGCTGAGAAAGCCATACACTGAACTTGGGAAACAGCAGGCGAAGGAGACAAAATTGTACCAGATCCTCCAGTACCATCTCTCCTTCTGGAGGACTGAATCGCTCCACACGTTCCTGTCGATTAGATGGGCAGGAAATGACAGACAGACACATGAAGGAGGGATTAAAACAGAAAGTTTCTAAGGCCGCTGTCAAGGACGTGGAGGTGTGTTTCCCACCTTTCCAGAAAACACTTGGCACAAGCCGCCTTTTGCAGAAGGCTTGAGAACCAAAATGGGAATGAACTCCTTACATTAAGATCTTCTGAAGGCCTTTTGAAGTGCTGTTCCCCAGTAGCATTATGACTGACATTAACAGGCTCCCCTTCTCTGAGGGTAAAGGAGTCCAGTAGCAAAACAAAAAATGAAAGACAACACAGCATGGTGATGACAAAGACTAGATACATTCAATGTCAGTAGGTGAATTCCTTAGGACAGCATGTTTCCGATTACAATTAACTGAATAGTAAGAGTAGTGAAATGACATCAAATTTACCACCACAGAGAATTTGCTTCCTCTGTACTTAAAACAAAAACGAAAAACCCCAAAAAACCCAAAACACAAAAACTACTTCCTTTTTAAAATTTCAATGTGTATAGGCTTATCTGTCCCTTGTTTATATAAAAACATACATTAAAAAAATAGAAAAGGTAGGTAACAATATGGAATTTGATGCATTATAAACAAACGTATAACAAGTCAAAATAAAAATCCCACCACAATACTGAATATCAGGTCTCAGAAAAAGTTTGGACAGACCAAGGCTTTTGATAAATAAACCAAAGGTAAGTTGGCTTAGGCAATCGGAAACATTTTCCAGGTCGTGTTAGAGGTGTTAGGACATGCTAAGCTGGACACTGATCATCTACGTATCTTACCACTGAAATTTATCAAATGAGTGTAGAAGAAAGACTCGCGATGGAATTTTTCTATGTCCAATATGGTGGGCCCCTCAAGGCTACTTCTCAAGGTTTTCTTGGAACCACTTTTGTCAGCAATGAGGGACTCTAACATAGTTCTCACCATGTAAAGCTGTATCATTAAAGGAAACAATTGTGGTGGAAAGGGGGGGGAAAAAGGAAAATACATATGGTACATTAGTTGAGCAACACTGAGAATTACTATCAGTAAGCGACTGCTCCACTTCAAATTGAAAACTGTGTGGGTAAAAGCCTTTCAGGCAAGAGGAACAGATGCAACGCTAGCCTACGCACCAGCACGAATGCCTACCCATGCCAAGGGGACCTCCACTGACACTTAGCAGCAGACCATTTGCAGTGGAACAGTTCACATCACCACAGAAGTAAAAGTAATAAGTAATGTCTTACCACCAAAGTTTAAAAGAGGCGGATAGATGTAGGACTGCCTCAGAAACTTGTGTGTCACATGCAATAGCTTTTCCAATCCCAGAGACTTGAGCTGCTTCAACAGCTCAGCAGAGTTTAAGGACTCTGTCATAGTGCGAACCATGTAGAGCTAAAAACCAACAGACAGGGGCAGGCAGGGGAGAGAGAATCCGTTAATAAAAACACACGGGTAAATAAGGAAGGGGAAACAGAAGCAGAGAAAATGTGTTAGTTTGTTAAAAATGAAAAGCAGCACGGTAAGCATGCAGAGGAGGACATACAGAAAGGTTTCTTCGTTCAGAATAATCACGGCAATCTGGTGCTCCCTCAAGCGAAGGGAAAAGCTCCCGTTCACTTCAGAGGGTGCTTAGAGAGCCATTAGCTTCTCAAATGATTTCACAAAGATTTCCAAGTATTACCAATTCATACATAGCCATTTTAGAACTGCATGAAATTGAGAAAAATCTATCTAAAAATCGATATATTTGACCTCCCTTCCTCCTGTCAGTTGAGACAGATAAGTGTGCCAGCCCAAGAGCAGAAAAAGCAGACAGAACCGTGTACTCTAAACAGCCTGTTGCAGCCAGTGAAACAAAGCCCTTAAACATACCAAGCACAGGAGAAGCACACTGGTGGTGATATTTAATTTTTTCCACCCAGAAAATTAGAAATCAAAACATTTTTTTCCCGTTCCCAAAACAAAATTTTTATTAAACCCATCTTAGCACAATTTAAGCAACTTTTTATTACCCAAGATTATTATTTTTCGTATATACTCTCTTCCTCACAGATTAAAATATTCTATTCACAAACCACAGTTGCCTTCAATTTTTACCCCAAGTGCTCAGTACCTCATTTTCTCAGATGAGCTATGAATACCAGATCATACACTCTCCAAACAAATTCACAAAGAAAATAAAAAAGAGAATTATATGGAGGTAACAAGAATGAGCATCTAGGTATGGGATTTCAATGACTATCACAGAAAACACACTTGAAATACCTCTTGTTTTAGGGGCAGCAGCATACTAAATAGATTTTAGGGAGCAGTTTTATCATTCATTACTTGAACAGTAAGAGGGATCTTGGGGAAGTCAAATACTCCCCCATATTTTACAGGCAATCATTTATATTTTAAAACTACATAGACATCTATTGAATAATGGGATTTAGCAAAAAAAAAAAAAATATCCACCAGCCATACCAGGGATGGGAGTCAGTCAAGAAATAATTTAAATAGTTTAAATATATTAGTTAAATAATATTAGGAGCTCAATGAGAAAGTATTTCTTCCCAGTAAGTCAAATTAAAGAGACTGAACACTTGGAAAAATTCTACATCAGAGTAGAAAGTGACAGCAACCCAGACAGAGGACTTTGGTTAAGTATATATAATTTTGTAAATATAAATCTAATCAGAGTAGATTTTGAACATTAAAAAAAAACAAAACAAAAAACCCTGCAATTTTTAAGTAGTTCAGGCCAGAGAGAAAATATTTCATGCAGTAATTGTTGACTGATATCACAACCACCAGGAAAAATACCTGAGTGCTGGAGGGTCCCACTGCACGCCTTGGGACCTTGATGTCAAAACCACTTTTGGGGTCCTTCTCTCCCCTTAGAGCTGGGTCATTGAACGGCTCGTGACCAGCCTCCCAGTCACAGACTGTCTTTCTGATGGCCTGCAAAACACTGAACACAATTCACACCACTTCAGACCGGCGTGCATCCAAGCGCATTGAGGAGATAATTTTACTTTTTTAAGCACTCTTCCACAAGCCCAGAAACTTTGCAACAGCATTTGGGACCTCGGGCTAACTCATAGCAACCACAAACAACTTCGCCAACAACTTCAAGAATGCCACATCCACAAAACAATCGCTCCACGCTGTTTATCAAAAAGGATAGTCCAGAGCCCTTCTCCTCTGTCAGAAGAAAGCTGACCTCTGAAACTGGTTCACCAGAGACAAAAGTCACTTGTAAAGAACTCGCCTCTGGGATCCTTAGCAAGCGCAGAAAGCCATTTTGTTCTCCTAAACCACAAAAAGCAGATTATTCAATCAAACCAAAGTAGATTATTAACCAATCTAAAGAGAGACAATTCGGGCTTGAAATGAAAAGAAACAGTAGAATTCCTGTTTCCAGCAGAACTCCACAATTCAGCTGGAATTTATACAAACAGCCTCATACTTCTAACTCCAAATACTGAACTGGACTTCAGATAGTTGTCAGAAACACAGCCTGCCATATCCTGTGGCGTGCTGAAAGACCAAGCAAATGCCTCCTCCCAGATCTGAGCAGGTATGAAAGTAATAGTTCCTTATTGCATGAAAGTCCCTGGGACAAAAAGACTCTCCCTGCAAACTTCGTAATTTCGAGTAATCTGTTTATTTTTAGCTTATGATGGTATTTTTGTGGCAGTCAGAGCATTTAGCAATAGCCTAATTAGCCAAAGACTTTCACCCCTAAGAGCTTTGCAATGAAATGTGGGAGTAAGCAAATGGTAAACAAGTCAAGATTAAAAGCAAACAATTAGGGACAAAAAAATAAGGTGGGGAAATGCTACCAATCAGTGTGAGCAGACAGAGCACTTGGAAGAGAAGTGTAAGGCTAATAAGCCAATAGCAGCAGAAGCTGAGAAAGAAGGCAGGATGCTAAGGGGGCAGAGATAAGACTATGGGGTGGGATGTAAACATGAGACACAGGGAGAAGACACACTGGAATCATAAAGAAGGCGGACAATTACACCTTTCTGCAAAATAAAAATACTAGTCTTGCTTTCAACATTACAGTACTTATCTTTCCTTAAAATAAAAATAAACTACAGGCAACGCAAGACTTCCTGCAGTAGTCCTAAGTGGCTCAAGACAGTCTGGACTCTTACTGTAGCCATGTTGGCAGCCATTCATTTTTGAGTCCACACTTCAGATTTCTTCAACTTCCAATACATATTCAACCAAGCTAGCTTTGAATACCAGACAGACTAGTAGGGCAGTACAGACTTAAAGAGGCAAAATTTAACAGCTTTGCAATTCTGGAACAAATTTAGTAAGATTTGGGGGAAAGAATAAAAGAGAAGATGAAAACAAGAATGTTACCTCTGAATGACATTTTTCTTCTTTTTAATGGCTTGTCTTAACGGCTCTCTAAGCGTGACCTGGGCAAAGTCTTGAAGAGCTGCATAAATGGTATGGCGAATGGCATGATTGAAAACACTTTCCATCCTTCCCATCAGCACCTGAAGACCTTTGATCATGGCAATCACCTGCAAAAAAAGAAAAATTGTGTATTTTTCTTATTTTGTTTTTATAATTGTTCAAAAAGCCCTTTTTTAAATACAGAAAATCGTAAAGTTCCAAAAGATAAAGGATAGTTTTCCTGTGCTCCTCCTACAGAATGAATGGAGGAAAACACGCTCTTTCAGAGTTAACACAGGGCATGCTGTCTTTTTGCACTGGGCAAGAAAATGCTTATGGAGAATGTTCTCCTTTGTATAGAATTTATCTTTGGAAAATCCTTGTAAAAAAAATTATCTTACCTCAACCAAAGCAAACTTCTCCTCGCTAGTATAATTGTATCTTGTTGCTCTTTCATACTCTTCTGCATTGTCAGGACAATCTTTATTAGAATATTTGTCAGTTGGGTGTACCAGCTTCCAGGAATACTGCAGTTCACACAGCAGAATAGGGAGAAAAAGGATGGCGGGGGGAGGAGAAAAAAGGCCTGAGAAACACAAAACATAGCTGGACACAAATAACATGCTTTAAGAAATATTCCCGTATTTTCAAGAATTTGAAAAACAGTATTTGGTACTATTCTCAAAACCTGCATAAATTCTGAAACTACTATCTAATGGAAATGCCAAACAATAATTTGCCTAACAAATTTTCTTGAAAGCCAGCGATCCTGTATTAGCTCAAAAAATGGAATTTACACTCAGCAGGTAATGCACTTCAGGGTATTTTCTACTGACTAAATGCTAGCATAGGCAAAAGTTTCTTCTCCACTTCAAGCATCAGAAACACAGAGAGACCTCAGAGCATAACAAAAAAATCCATCACACCCACACACAAAAAGAGAAGCTTCCAATTTGTCCAAATATTCACATTCAGAATTCAAAAGACAACTGGAAAACTACAGTTTTTTGGTTTTGTTTGGGGGTTTTTTTTATGTTTACTAGGATTAAAGGCGTGGAAATAGCTGTATTATCTGTGACAATATCACCTGCACAGTGTGCATTTCTCTTAAATACTGCCTTTTCAGTCACTGCAAACACAGCTCAAAATGTTCCTGAGCAGTGTCAGGCTGATCTAACATCCATCAGGTTACATCTAGTGAAAAATCCTAGTCACATTCAAATGCAATTTTCTCACAGTTTGAGTTCAGCGAATAGTAAGGTCTGGTTGATATTACCTTTGCATAAGTGTTAGATTACAGAGCAATATAAATTTGCCTGCTATAATGGATTAATATTTGCACCAATTTACCTATGGCAAAGAATAGCATCACACCCCGCAACCTAAGTGCTACAAAGAGGACACTAGGGAAATTATTAAACAAAGATTAAGTATTTTGGGGCCATTAAGTTCACAGGGTTAAGTTGGACATCAAATGTATTCTGGAATTTTTTATCTGAACATGATGCATGTAACAAGGTTCATGGATACTGAGTGAATACAGAAGACAGGTAAATAAGTAGCATACTCCAGATCAGAATAAATTCTCAGTAGAAGGACAGGGAGAAAGTGAACACAAACTTACTTAAGGGAATCCATACAAATCAGAAAGACAAAGAAAAGCAGTGATAATAGGCAAAAAAACCTGCTGTGGTCCTCAAAGAAAGTTTGTTCTGGAACTGGGAGGATAAAAACAGAGCTAAGAATGAGAGACTTTCTACAGAGAGAAAATAAAATATAATTTCTATAGAGATAAAATAAAATAGGAAGATTGACACTGTGAAAAGAGAGCCTGAATGCAGCAATTTGCAATGACAGAAATAAAGGGAGCAAGTCTGGGAGTTGCAGCTGCCAGAGACTGATGACAGCAACCTCTCTTAGGGAGGGGAAAAGGAGAACAAGACTTTCACCATAAAATACACTGTTGATTTAAAGAGGAATAGGATAATACAGGAAAAAGCATGACTCATCTACTGGCTTTCAAAAGAGGCAGTTAAAAATACAGAAGAGAAAGAAAACTGGGTCTCTAGCTATGCCCACTCTGACCGCACTGGATTCACACAGTGCAAATGGCTTGATGCTCCCTCAGACATCAGAGGCGGAGGAGGAGCAAGTCGGGCTTCTCTCATACAATATGTCATCTGCTTCAACCCCTCCTAGAACATGCTTTGGTGCAGGTAAGATATAAAAGGGACTCCTGCATCCTCCTCTTCAATTTCTGCCTTAAGCAGTTTCTTATTGGAAAAAACACAGTCACTTTTCTAACTGGCATCTGTTTTTAAAATAAATTATTAAAATACAGAGAAACAACTCTGCAGGTTCTTTATTTCCCCTCCCTCATCTCCTCTCAAATTCTCCTTTCCCCACATTTACTTTCCTTTTGACTAACAGCCTAATCTAAAGCCAGTGGGAGCCTTTCCATTCATTTTTGTGTCTTTGGTTAAGACCTTACATGCTTCAATTTACTAAGCAATAATGTCTAAACATAGCCAGTTGAAGCTGTTCTATCACCTCCTGTGTGACTGCATGTTGGTATGGGTATTTCTAACAGCACATAATTTTAAACAACGTTTAGAGGAAAATAATGAAGTCTTAGTCTACAAAATGTACGTATCAAGAGCAACATAAAAACATCTGATCAAGGCTCACAGGTGATCACCTATCCATTAAATATAACAAGTTGAATGTACTGTATGAGATGGTACATGCTACTGGATCTTCAAAGCAGCAACATTTCTCCTAGCCTCTCAGAACTTCATGTTCTGAGAATGTGGTTTGGAGCAGGAGGAGAAAAGGAGTGAAGGAAGAAGGAAGAGGGGAATTAAGGGAACAAAATGCAACACATATTTTTCATTCCATTGAAGCAAAGCCTGTCCAACCTCACCAAGCTGCCTCTTTTTCATCCGGTTTTATTCCCCAGATAACATACCACTTCCATGACATGTGCACTCCACTGGGAGAGAAGCTGCAGGCCTTGGAGAGAGAGATCAAAGAGCTTCCGATACTCCGCATCTGTTTTTTGAGCTTCCTGTCGACCAGACCCAGTCACCACCTAGAACATTATTAAACAGCAACAAAAAAACCCAAACCCACATCAGAACATGATGTATCCAGCATCCATAGCCAAATTTCTACATAGATTTGTTTTAAGCATTAGAACAGCATCATGTACCAACACCTGCATTAATATCAGCTTTTTCTTCCAGAGACTTACATAGTTAAACTTCACAGATTTTTGGTCGAATGATGGAAACCACTGCTATCCCTAATCACCAAAATATTGTTGCAGATGAATTCAAGACACTAATTATATATGTTATATATATGTTATAGGTTCTGTATACATGTGC